>NC_091360.1:6317938-6407938 GCF_038502225.1 Cherax quadricarinatus | reverse complement strand
ATATATATTTATATATATATATATATATATATATATATATATATATATATATATATATATATATATTATAATGTATGTATGTCGTGCCGAATACGTAAAACTTGCTATTTTGGTTTAAATAGTAACTCTTCTTGCCGAATAAAGCAAGCGAAAATTTGTGTATGCAATAATTTCGCAAAAATTATTCTTAACCTAACGAAAAAATGTATTTCATTGTATTTGTTTATTATTAAATTATTGCAAACTTGTCTAAAATATATTTAGGCTAAATAAAAATGTGCTTGTTATCATATGGTTATGTAAGTTTTCTGAGTTTAAGCATTAATTTTTACATTAACATAAATGGAAAAAAATATGTTTAAACATAAGAGAAAATTTTAGAAATAACTTAATTTTAAATGAGTTCTTGCTAAATGACCAGTTTGACTATTCGACACGATATATATGGACTTCCAACAGGCATGCGTGAGCGTGTTTGATAGGAGTGAATGGAGACAAATGGTTTTTAATACTTGACGTGCTGTTGGAGTGTGAGCAAAGTAACATTTATGAAGGGGTTCAGGGAAACCGGCAGGCCGTGCTTGAGTCCTGGAGATGGGAAGTACAGTGCCTGCACTCTGAAGGAGGGGTGTTAATGTTGCAGTTTAAAAACTGTAGTGTAAAGCACCCTTCTGGCAAGACAGTGATGGAGTGAATGATGGTGAAAGTTTTTCTTTTTCGGGCCACCCTGCCTTGGTGGGAATCGGCCAGTGTGATAATAAAAAAAAATATATGTATGTATATAATATATATATATGTATATATATATATATTATATATATATATATATATATATATATATATATATATATATATATATATATATATATTATTACGGATGTGAAAAAGAATATTTATATAAAGTAACGCTCCATATATATCATTTTCCGCGTAGTGTACGGAAAGTGGACGTGTATTATTTCCTGAAAGCTAATGCCTTTTATACCTGTCAGTCAGGCAGTGGCCAGGACAGGAACATATGAGAGGTGTGTTTAGTCCAGTACCAGACTGGTGGTCACGGGTTGAAGTCATCATGTTTGGGCGGTAGTTTGAGTAGGTAATTTTGGTAAGTTTTATAGTGTATTCTATTTTGCGTATTTTCTGGTGCTCGCCTGTTTATTTGTAAGGCCCTAGTATGCAGAGGCTTGTTTATGCGAGAGTACTGCATGGTGTTTTGCCAGCTGGTAATTAGGCTACCAGGTAGAAGTAGAGGGGGGGGGGTGTATGCCATGGAGCCGCCCTGTTCATAAATGTTCATTTATTTTGTGTAACTCAGTAGCAGCGTGCTAGTGAGTTAATGTGAACTGGAGTGTGGTGGTCTTTTTGGAGTAGATTGTAAGTTGTATGTAAGTTCCCATTATTATATTATATACATTTTTGTATAGGTGAGTTTTGTGTCCATATACAACGTTAATTATTTGCACTCATGCTTAATTTGTATGAGTACATGCCGGCCCAAGGTTTACCGTGTTTTCAGAGTAATTTTATAGCCCCTAGACAGCAGTTAGATCAGCCTTTAGGAGCAAGGAACATTTAATTAAGTTACGACATCAAAGTCGTAACAATATATATAGTGTGTGTGAAGTACACCTATGGAGGTGAGTACATTGCATTTAGATCGATCAAAACCTGTGTACGTATGTCGGTCTGCCAGAAGCGCTTGTAACCAAGAGTACCTAAGTCTGGCTACTTCGATTAAGTTTATTTAGGTACAGGCACATAAATACAGCTACACAAATTATCATACATAGTAACATACGTGTAAATTACCTTGGATAATTCTCAAAAAGGTTGAGGTGACGTATTTCCATTGTTTGTTTACAATGTCAGTTGATCTCTAAATGTGCATATTAACAAGAAACTTGTGTGACTTTGTAAATGGTCCAAATCGGACCGAAACATCGTCACAAGCTTTACTCTCGCCAATATGCGGGTTATTTGTGTCTTGTTCCAGTTAGGGTATTGTGCCTATTTCTGGTTATTTACGTTCATGTTATCATAGTGACAAAATTACTCAAGCTTCTGACTGTATCCCATTGACATTTAGATTCATTATTTACTTGCTCCTAATATTATTTTTAATACTAAGAACAGAAAGGCACAATACCGTGATTGGAACAATACATACACATCCCACAAATAGGAAAGAGAAACTTTTGACGACGTTTCGGTCCAACCGAAACGTTGCCATAAGGTCCCGTAGATATGTCGAAGTTACATTCAATTTCGGTTTTTCAAGGAACTTGGCTTGATTAATTTATCAACTTTACCATCTAGGATTAATTCAGTGGATGATGGAATCCATAAGACGGAGGATCGAGTCTCCATTTCCTAATTCTGATTTGATTCCCTCGGGTTTAGCGGTATAAATAAAATAATATGCAATACATATATTGACTGAAAATTAAGAGATGAAGCTATACGACATTGGGACTTCATATGGCCCGTTCTGGTCCATTTTCAAGCCCCAATGGTCCAGAACGGACCGAAACGTCGTCTAAAGTTTTTATCCATCTCATGCGTTTATTGTAACTTTTTTTGACTATTTAAATTAAATCTCTAATGCTGGCTTTTATGGTGTTTCCGGCACAAACTGTGTGTAAATGTCTATAAATATCCAAAGATATAATAATGGCTGGTGAAAATTATTGAAAAAGTGAGGTAAAATTATTAGTTATGCCAATTAAGGAATTTTTTTTAGCCACTGGTTACTACATTTTTAGCCACTGGTTACTACATTTTTAGCCACTGGTTACTACATTTTTAGACACTGGCTGCTACATTTTTAGCCACTGGTTACTACATTTTTAGCCACTGGTTAGTACACTTTTAGCCACTGGTTACTACACTTTTAGCCACTGGCTGCTACATTTTTAGCCACTGGCTACTACATTTTTAGACACTGGCTGCTACATTTTTAGCCACTGGCTACTACATTTTTAGCCACTGGTTACTACATTTTTAGACACTGGCTGCTACATTTTTAGCCACTGGCTACTACATTTTTAGACACTGGCTGCTACATTTTTAGCCACTGGCTACTACATTTTTAGACACTGGCTGCTACATTTTTAGCCACTGGCTACTACATTTTTAGCTACTGGCTACTACATTTTTAGACACTGGCTACTACATTTTTAGACACTGGCTGCTACATTTTTAGCCACTGGCTACTACATTTTTAGACACTGGCTGCTACATTTTTAGCCACTGGCTACTACATTTTTAGCTACTGGCTACTACATTTTTAGCCACTGGCTACTACATTTTTAGACACTGGCTGCTACATTTTTAGACACTGGCTACTACATTTTTAGACACTGGCTGCTACATTTTTAGCCACTGGCTACTACATTTTTAGACACTGGCTACTACATTTTTAGCTACTGGCTACTACATTTTTAGCCACTGGCTACTACATTTTTAGACACTGGCTGCTACATTTTTAGCCACTGGCTACTACATTTTTAGACACTGGCTGCTACATTTTTAGACACTGGCTACTACATTTTTAGACACTGGCTGCTACATTTTTAGCCACTGGTTACTACATTTTTAGCCACTGGTTACTACATTTTTAGACACTGGCTACTACATTTTTAGCTACTGGCTACTACATTTTTAGACACTGGCTGCTACATTTTTAGCCACTGGCTACTACATTTTTAGACACTGGCTGCTACATTTTTAGCCACTGGCTACTACATTTTTAGCTACTGGCTACTACATTTTTAGACACTGGCTGCTACATTTTTAGCCACTGGTTACTACATTTTTAGCTACTGGTTACTACATTTTTAGACACTGGCTGCTACATTTTTAGCCACTGGCTACTACATTTTTAGCTACTGGTTACTACATTTTTAGCCACTGGTTAATACATTTTTAGACACTGGCTGCTACATTTTTAGCCACTGGTTACTACATTTTTAGCTACTGGTTACTACATTTTTAGCCACTGGTTAATACATTTTTAGACACTGGCTGCTACATTTTTAGACACTGGTTACTACATTTTAAGAAAGCGAGGGAGAATGTTTAAGAAATGAAGGAAGGGAAAATGCTTAAGAAAGGGAAGGAGAATATGTAGGAAAGAAAGGGAGATGGTAAGGGAGGGAGAATGTTTGACAGATGGGAAAGAAGGTAGGAAGTAAGAATGTGTGTGTGTGTGTGTGTGTGTGTGTGTATGTATGTATGTATGTGTGTGTGTGTGTGCGCGCGTGTGTGAGCTTACGTGCGTGCACTGAAGTGGTGTGACCTTTTATTTGAATCTACTAAAGGAGAGGAATAGTTCCATTCCTTGGATCAAGAGCGCCTCACCAGCATCAATTAACCTCCCTTGAGAGGGGTGGAGGAACGTCACTCCTCTCAAGGGAGGTTAATTGATGCTGGTGAGAGGCTCTTGATCCAAGGAATGGAACTAACAATCCCCTTTTTCAGCATGTAGAATACATTATCATAATTACATTCCCCAGACGGCACCTGGGGAATGGAAGGTAATCAGGTTTGATCCAAGGAACGGAAGGGGACACTCTATCATTCGTAAGAATTGTTTTCCTTCAGTCTCTTGTGAGAGATTATCATCTTTTTTGTACTATTTGCTGTCGTTTCTTTCCTTCCTTTCTTTCTTCAGCATTCCCTCCTCTTTCCTTTTCGTTTTACTAATTTTCCTCCACCTTGTTCACCTCCTTTTCATCTCCTTATCTTTTCTCTCACCATTCTTCTCCACCTTTTCCTCTTTTACCTTCTTATTCCCCTCGTCACTTACCTTGTATTTTCCTTCTCCACACGTTACTCCTTCACCTTATTCCCCTTTTATTCATTCTTTATCTTTTCCGCCTCCTACATCTCTTCCTCCTCACCCCTTCGTCCTCTTCATCTCTACACCCTCTTCATCCCTTCCTCCTCCTTCATTTCTTCCTCCCGCTTCCTCCTGCATCACCTCCTCCCTGCTGTCACGTCGTTCACAAGAGGCAGGAACACAGGTCGCCATGTTTCATATAGTTCTTCGATTCACCGGGACTGATGAGTCAGGTCCATCTTGGAACTGTTGGCTCTTAAAGTCAGTGAGAAAGTGTAAGTCTTCAGAATGAAGTATTACTCTATCGAGGACGGTTCTCAGTCTTAAGAGGCCAATATTACTCTGCCACAGTGTGTGTTCTGTCATTGGGGTTCAATATTACTCTGTGGTAAGGGACTCTGATTCAGCACATCAGTATTTCTGTCCAAAGTGAATTCCGTATTGAAACCACAGAACTGTCTTTCCAAACGTTTCCTGGTTTCAGACACCACTATCAGTCTGTCAATTATGGTTGTCTTCGTACACCTATATTGCTTTCTGTCGAAGCCGTTTCTGTCCGAATGCTCCAATATTAACGTTCGTCGAAGCGGTTTCTGCCTTAATACGCCAATATTACTGTGTCAAAGCTGTTTCTGTCACACTACACTAATATTAATCTCTGCCGAGGCGATTTCTCCTTTAATTCACTAACATTTACAGTACTCGTAGCATTTTCTGCCTTAATACCTAAGCGTCGCTAGAACCATCTTATATTTCCACATACATCTTGTGTTTACATTTTACAACTGTCTCTGCAGCCTTGTGGGTAAAATGTGGAGTACTGTAAGGAAAGGCTGACTGTGGACGGGAGGGTCCAGGTCTCTAGGTATTCCCTGGCTCGCATAAAATTTCCATATCGAATCAGTGCTACATGCCAGCGCTTGGTGAGGCGAGAATAGTCTTACTGTTCTGATGTATCCTGAGCCAGCGTTCCTATTGTCATCCGGTGATGTTTTTCTCCAAGCCTTCTTTAACTTTTAACTTCACGTATCGTTATCAAACTTCGCGTCTTGCTCTCACACTTCACATTTCTCTGCCACACTTCACCTCTGTCTGTTTATCTGTCTGTCTGTCTCTCTCTCTCTCTCTCTCTCACACACATTTCGCTCACACTTGACTATTCTCTCTCTCTAACTTCAGCTCTTATTCACACACAAGATGAAAGTTAAATCTTATTAACCTACACATAACAAACTTTTCTTTACAGTTCATCTGTCTCAATATTTTTTTTTCCAATTTATCCAGGGAGACAGAATCCTTATCACGTTGGAATGTGTCGTAGGTGGTTAAAGTGCCTGGAAAAAAAAACTTTGCTACCACTTCTGTATATATTTACTTAAAAGGAAAATGCTGTATATTTATTGTCAATGTGCAAGGACGTGGTACGGATTTTAAGAAAGACCTCAGTGTTAGTCGTTGCATCGAGTGAATTTATTTAGTAGCAGAATATTCACTAGGAAGCACTAAATCCTCCCGGAATACCCTTCCATTCCTCAGGAATGAAAGGCACTACTTGACTTAGTAAATCGCAAAAACGAGATTGCAAACAATCCCAGAACGGATGGGATCGAACCCATGGCTGGGATTTTAGGACTCGCTTGTCATGGGTTCAATCCTCACCAGTTCTGTGATTTAATTAATATATTTCTTATGAGACAAATGAATAAGCATAGATGGCATGATGAAATTTTAAATAATCAACCTGAGTATTTCAGATGTACCCAGGAGAATGTTCTTGAAACTTTTAAGAGACTAATCGTCTGGAAACGACTCGGGTCTTGGTATCAAAATCAAAATGTATATTTCCTTGTAAAGCTTGCAATGTCAGATCAACCAGGCTGTGATGGATATGTGGGGCAGCGGGCCTCCAGCCACAGCCTGGTTGACCAGGCAAGCATCAGACGAGCCTGGCCCATGGCCGGGCTCAGAGAGTAGATAAACTCTCGAAACTTCAAAGGTAAGGTATATCGAAGATGTGGTTTACATGTTATAAAATATTAATTACAAAGAAGGACACTTGCATGCCTACGTACATCAGGAGGAAAACATTTTCCACTGTTTAATGTGTTTAGCCACAGAAAAAATATGTGAGTGTTAGCGTACTAGGGAGAGGTGTTTGCTTTAGAAATAATAAATGACAGCAGAAATAGTGGCAGTTTTTTGATGGCTGATGACAGTGCTTCTGGCGGACCGACAGAATTGTTGAAGTTAGTAGAGGAATTTGAAAGAGTTAAGTCAAGAGAATGAAAAACTGGCTGAAGAAAGTAGTTTGATGGAGGTGGATACATGTAAATATTTGGCAGTGGATGTGTCAGAAGAGACAGCTGATACTTGTGCTCGCTCTTCTGCTGATGGTGCTGTTGCCGATATTATTGCTGCTACTGATTTTGTTGCTACGACTGCTGCTAATGATGTTGCTGCTACTACCGCTCCTACTGATGTTGATACTACCACCGCTGCTACTGACGTTGCTGCTACCACCGCTGCTACTGATATTCCTGTTGATGCCGGTTCTGTTTCTTATTGCTGTTGTGCTGCTTCTGCTCATTGCTCCTGCTGCTTCTGTTTCCGCTGCTGCTGCTACATAAATACGACAGCTACAATAACAAATTTTTAACACTTCTTAATATATATAAAAAAAAATATATCCCTAATGGTACTAATTTTAATGCATGAAAGACTCGCTCTTTATAAAAAGTACAACAAATCACAGGAAAATTGATTAGCCAAAAGAGTTTGCATTAATATCCTTGTGTGTATCGCTGCCAAATTATAAATAATCCCACCGCATTTTTTTATGAACTTCTTTTGATGTCCGAATTTGTAAATTTATGCACCAAAAAATGTATTTTTTTTCGAATTTCTGCAAACGTAATTTATTTTCCAGAGTCGGTTTCGATACTGATATCCAAATTAGGTTTTTTTTTTTTTTTTTTTGGTAGCTTCAGATCTATATTGATTTTCAGTTTATATTGACGATTTATTCTGATGAAACAGGCTAATGTTTAATGCAATATATACATATATGTAATGCAGTTTGATATATGTATATGATATATGCATATGATACGTAAAGTAGTTTTTCTCTTCTGTATACTGATACGAAAGCTGTCAGTATTATGCAACGTATACTGAGTCACAGGTTATGTACACTATATATACTTATGCAAATACTGTACTTACGCTTTCGGAATAGCATATTTTCGCTAACAGGAAGAGGTGAGCTCCAGCTCCTGGTTCTCTCTATGCCAACTGACGCGATTAAGTCCCGTTATATCTATTTTAGAAAAACCCTGAATGGAGTTGGTTTTGTTTTTTACGTTGGAATGCTTGCGGCGAGCAGTAACAGCCTGATTGATCAAGCCGTGAGGGTGGTCTCGTCAAGAACTGGGCCGCGGGGGCGTTGGCCCCCGGAACGACCTCCAGGTAGGACGACTCATCACGTTTATTCATCAGTTGTGTATTGAAGCTGCGCTTCTAGCAGATACATGACTGGTATAGCTGTGTAATTTCCTCTCAGGGTCATAACAGCAACCAGGTCTGGTCTGGTCTGGTCTGGGACCGGGCTACGACGAATGTAAGTGAATTCAAGGTAACCTACAAGTATTTTCTTTTTCACTGAAGGTTAAGTGCCAATTCTCGATTACCCTGTATGGTTTTTCATAGAATTTTGAACGTCGTTATCACGACCTTTCTTAGATGAGTAAGACATGTGCACCACCTTAGTACAGTTAGTCCCGAAATTGTCTTCGGTATATTAGTTACCTTCGTATTTGACTGAAGAAGCCTGCTGTGCAGACAACAAGTTTGGAAAATGTAGATACCGAAGTGTTGCACATATGTTATATTCATCTATGTGTCGGTATTGTTTACCATTAATATTATTATCTGTTTTGTTCCTTTTTTTTTGTGACAAAAGACCTGGTTCTCTAATTCTTCCATTTGTAACTCGTTCCTCTCAGGTCAAGTGACAGTAATATGCGTGCTTCGTATACCATCCCACCACTGCCACCATTTGTCGCGGTCATGAATCTCTCCTTTGTATTCTCTCAAGCTTCACTGTATAGTTTGCTAGTGGAAGGGCTTCCACACTGGCACTGCATACTCAGGAATGGGTCGGCTTAAGAGTGAAAAGTGTTTAAACGATTCTTTTTTTAGATTCCTGAACAGTATTCTCAGGTTTGCAGGCTTCTGCATCCCTTTACAAATTATTTTACAGTATTAAGAAAATTTCTGGCTCTTCTGCTAGCTGCCTTGGTCTATAGGGCTTATACTATACTTCCCCCCTGTTGTACACAGCATGTAAAGTATGCAGGTGTATAAACTGTCAATATGCATTATATAATACAAGGACATCAACTTGCAACAACAGCAAACTACAACAAAAGTATTGATAACTATTAAATGGAACAAGACTCGGTAATCAACAACTAACAACAACAGCGAGCAAAATTAGCATCAATAACTATCAACAATAACTAGCAGAAACAACAATAACAAATTACAACTACCAGTAACAATAAACAGTAGCAAACAAGAGCCATCAGCAGTAACAACTAAAGCGCCGGAAAGCAGTAGCAAAATCAACAATTATTAACATTTCCCAGAATTTGCAAAAGCAATTAGTAAAAGATATTTAGCTATAACAACAATCTGTAACAACGACAGACTGGAATAACAGGGAATAATACGCTTCATGCAGAAGTCATCTCCTATCACTTCTCCCACTAATTTGTTCTTGGCTTCTCATCACCAGCACCAGTCCTGGCCTAATCACTTCCATTCCATCCATCGATTCCAATCACTCCATCTTCTTCAAGCCGGTCTTCACCATTACCAATCCCCCTAAAAATCACCCAGTCCCTCTCGTTTCCACCTCCAATCCCAACCTAATCTCAATCAATCGAAGCCTCGTGAACGCCACAAGCTCTTCCACGTCACCAATTTCGGCTTCCTCTCACCCCAATCCCTGCCTCATCTTCCCCAATCACAGGAGCCTCACCACTGGTCCCTGTTGAGGATACAATTCAATTCGCTCCAACTAATTCCATTACATTGACTTAAAAACACAGACTCCAGAAAATACCATGTGGGCTATGCTCTTTCTATCCTTCCTGGACCTATTTTTATCAACAAGACCATTCCTATCTGCATTTCTGTCTCGTAGGCTATTTTTATCTGAATTCCAATCTTTAAGAACCTTCCTATGTTCATTCGTATCCCAAGACCATTCGTATTTACATTCCTGCCCAAGACCATCCCTATATATGAACATTTCTGTATACAGATTCGATTCGCGTATGTATGTATGTATGTATGTATATATATATATATATATATATATATATATATATATATATATATATATATATATATATATATATATATATATATGAGAGGAGAGTTATTAAATGGAGAGTTAGAGGTATTGGGAAGATGGAGGGAATATTTTGAGGAATTGTTAAATGTCGATGAAGATAGGGAAGCTGTGATTTCGTGTATAGGGCAAGGAGGAATAACATCTTGTAGGAGTGAGGAAGAGCCAGTTGTGAGTGTGGGGAAAGTTCGTGAGGCAGTAGGTAAAATGAAAGGGGGTAAGGCAGCTGGGATTGATGGGATAAAGATAGAAATGTTAAAAGCAGGTGGGGATATAGTTTTTGGAGTGGTTGGTGCAATTATTTAATAAATGTATGGAAGAGGGTAAGGTACCTAGGGATTGGCAGAGAGCATGCATAGTTCCTTTGTATAAAGGCAAAGGGGACAAAAGAGAGTGCAAAAATTATAGGGGGGTAAGTCTGTTGAGTATACCTGGTAAAGTGTATGGTAGAGTTATTTTTGAAAGAATTAAGAGTAAGACTGAGAATAGGATAGCAGATGAACAAGGAGGCTTTAGGAAAGGTAGGGGGTGTGTGGACCAGGTGTTTACAGTGAAACATATAAGTGAACAGTATTTAGATAAGGCTAAAGAGGTCTTTGTGGCATTTATGGATTTGGAAAAGGCGTATGACAGGGTGGACAGGGGGGCAATGTGGCAGATGTTGCAGGTGTATGGTGTAGGAGGTAGGTTACTGAAAGCAATGAAGAGTTTTTATGAGGATAGTGAGGCTCAAGTTAGAGTATGTAGGAAAGAGGGAAATTATTTCCCAGTAAAAGTAGGCCTTAGACAAGGATGTGTGATGTCACCGTGGTTGTTTAATATATTTATAGATGGGGTTGTAAGAGAAGTAAATGCGAGGGTCTTGGCAAGAGGTGTGGAGTTAAAAGATAAAGAATCACACATAAAGTGGGAGTTGTCACAGTTGCTCTTTGCTGAAGACACTGTGCTCTTGGGAGATTCTGAAGAGAAGTTGCAGAGATTGGTGGATGAATTTAGTTCGGTGTGCAAAAGAAGAAAATTAAAAGTGAATACAGGAAAGAGTAAGGTTATGAGGATAACAAAAGGATTAGGTGATGAAAGATTGGATATCAGATTGGAGGGAGAGAGTATGGAGAGGTGAATGTATTCAGATATTTGGGAGTGGACGTGTCAGCGGATGGGCCTATGAAAGATGAGGTGAATCATAGAATTGATGAGGGGAAAAGGGTGAGCGGTGCACTTAGGAGTCTGTGAAGACAAAGAACTTTGTCCTTGGAGGCAAAGAGGGGAATGTATGAGAGTATAGTTTTACCAACGCTCTTATATGGATGTGAAGCATGTGTGATGAATGTTGCAGCGTGGAGAAGGCTGGAGGCAGTGGAGATGTCATGTCTGAGGACAATGTGTGGTGTGAATATAATGCAGAGAATTCGTAGTTTGGAAGTTAGGAGAAGGTGCGGGATTACCAAAACTGTTGTCCAGAGGGCTGAAGAAGGGTTGTTGAGGTGGTTCGGACATGTAGAGAGAATGAAGCGAAACAGAGTGACTTCAAGAGTGTATCAGTCTGTAGTGGAAGGAAGGCGGGGTAGGGGTCGGCCTAGGAAAGGTTGGAGGGAGGGGGTAAAGGAGGTTTTGTGTGCGAGGGGCTTGGACTTCCAGCAGGCATGCGTGAGCGTGTTTGATAGGAGTGAATGGAGACAAATGGTTTTTAATACTTGACGTGCTGTTGGAGTGTGAGCAAAGTAACATTTATGAAGGGGTTCAGGGAAACCGGCAGGCCGGACTTGAGTCCTGGCGATGGGAAGTACAGTGCCTGCACTCTGAAGGAGGGGTGTTAATGTTGCAGTTTAAAAACTGTAGTGTAAAGCACCCTTCTGGCAAGACAGTGATGGAGTGAATGATGGTGAAAGTTTTTCTTTTTCGGGCCACCCTGCCTTGGTGGGAATCGGCCGGTGTGATATAATATATATATATATATATATATATATATATATATATATATATATATATATATATATATATATATATATATATATATATATATATATATATGTAGGTAGTAGGTTGGTAGACAGCAACCACCCAGGGAAGTACTACCGTCCTGCCAGATGACTGTGAAACAAAAACCTGTAACTGTTTTGCATGATGGTAGGATTGCTGGTTTCTTTTTCTGTCTCATAAACACGCTAAGATAACAGGGATATCTTGCTACTCCTACTTACACTTTGGTCACACTTCACAGACACGCACATGCATATATATATATACATACATCTAGGTTTTTCTCCTTTTTCTAAATAGCTCTTGTTCTTTTTTATTTCTTCTATTGTCCATGGGGAAGTGGAAAAGAATCTTTCCTCCGTAAGCCATGCGTGTCGTATGAGGCGACTAAAATGCCGGGAGCAATGGGCTAGTAACCCCTTCTCCTGTATACAATTACTAAAAAAGAGAAGAAGAAAAACTTTATAAAACTGGGTTGCTTAAATGTGCGTGGATGTAGTGCGGATGACAAGAAACAGATGATTGCTGATGTTATGAATGAAAAGAAGTTGGATGTCCTGGCCCTAAGCGAAACAAAGCTGAAGGGGGTAGGAGAGTTTCAGTGGGGGGAAATAAATGGGATTAAATCTGGAGTATCTGAGAGAGTTAGAGCAAAGGAAGGGGTAGCAGTAATGTTAAATGATCAGTTATGGAAGGAGAAAAGAGAATATGAATGTGTAAATTCAAGAATTATGTGGATTAAAGTAAAGGTTGGATGCGAGAAGTGGGTCATAATAAGCGTGTATGCACCTGGAGAAGAGAGGAATGCAGAGGAGAGAGAGAGATTTTGGGAGATGTTAAGTGAATGTATAGGAGCCTTTGAACCAAGTGAGAGAGTAATTGTGGTAGGGGACTTGAATGCTAAAGTAGGAGAAACTTTTAGAGAGGGTGTGGTAGGTAAGTTTGGGGTGCCAGGTGTAAATGATAATGGGAGCCCTTTGATTGAACTTTGTATAGAAAGGGGTTTAGTTATAGGTAATACATATTTTAAGAAAATGAGGATAAATAAGTATACACGATATGATGTAGGGCGAAATGACAGTAGTTTGTTGGATTATGTATTGGTAGATAAAAGACTGTTAAGTAGACTTCAGGATGTACATGTTTATAGAGGGGCCACAGATATATCAGATCACTTTCTAGTTGTAGCTACACTGAGAGTAAAAGGTAGATGGGATACAAGGAGAATAGAAGCATCAGGGAAGAGAGAGGTGAAGGTTTATAAACTAAAAGAGGAGGCAGTTAGGGTAAGATATAAACAGCTATTGGAGGATAGATGGGCTAATGAGAGCATAGGCAATGGGGTCGAAGAGGTATGGGGTAGGTTTAAAAATGTAGTGTTAGAGTGTTCAGCAGAAGTTTGTGGTTACAGGAAAGTGGGTGCAGGAGGGAAGAGGAGCGATTGGTGGAATGATGTAAAGAGAGTAGTAAGGGAGAAAAAGTTAGCATATGAGAAGTTTTTACAAAGTAGAAGTGATGCAAGGAGGGAAGAGTATATGGAGAAAAAGAGAGAAGTTAAGAGAGTGGTGAAGCAATGTAAAAAGAGAGCAAATGAGAGAGTGGGTGAGATGTTATCAACAAATTTTGTTGAAAATAAGAAAAAGTTTTGGAGTGAGATTAACAAGTTAAGAAAGCCTAGAGAACAAATGGATTTGTCAGTTAAAAATAGGAGAGGAGAGTTATTAAATGGAGAGTTAGAGGTATTGGGAAGATGGAAGGAATCTTTTGAGGAATTGTTAAATGTTGATGAAGATAGGGAAGCTGTGATTTCGTGTATAGGGCAAGGAGGAATAACATCTTGTAGGAGTGAGGAAGAGCCAGTTGTGAGTGTGGGGGAAGTTCGTGAGGCAGTAGGTAAAATGAAAGGGGGTAAGGCAGCCGGGATTGATGGGATAAAGATAGAAATGTTAAAAGCAGGTGGGGATATAGTTTTGGAGTGGTTGGTGCAATTATTTAATAAATGTATGGAAGAGGGTAAGGTACCTAGGGATTGGCAGAGAGCATGCATAGTTCCTTTGTATAAAGGCAAAGGGGATAAAAGAGAGTGCAAAAATTATAGGGGGATAAGTCTGTTGAGTGTACCTGGTAAAGTGTATGGTAGAGTTATAATTGAAAGAATTAAGAGTAAGACGGAGAATAGGATAGCAGATGAACAAGGAGGCTTTAGGAAAGGTAGGGGGTGTGTGGACCAGGTGTTTACAGTGAAACATATAAGTGAACAGTATTTAGATAAGGCTAAAGAGGTCTTTGTGGCATTTATGGATTTGGAAAAGGCGTATGACAAGGTGGATAGGGGGGCAATGTGGCAGATGTTGCAAGTGTATGGTGTAGGAGGTAGGTTACTGAAAGCAGTGAAGAGTTTTTACGAGGATAGTGAGGCTCAAGTTAGAGTATGTAGGAAAGAGGGAAATTATTTCCCAGTAAAAGTAGGCCTTAGACAAGGATGTGTGATGTCACCGTGGTTGTTTAATATATTTATAGATGGGGTTGTAAGAGAAGTAAATGCGAGGGTCTTGGCAAGAGGCGTGGAGTTAAAAGATAAAGAATCACACACAAAGTGGGAGTTGTCACAGCTGCTCTTTGCTGATGACACTGTGCTCTTGGGAGATTCTGAAGAGAAGTTGCAGAGATTGGTGGATGAATTTGGTAGGGTGTGCAAAAGAAGAAAATTAAAGGTGAATACAGGAAAGAGTAAGGTTATGAGGATAACAAAAAGATTAGGTGATGAAAGATTGAATATCAGATTGGAGGGAGAGAGTATGGAGGAGGTGAACGTATTCAGATATTTGGGAGTGGACGTGTCAGCGGATGGCTCTATGAAAGATGAGGTGAATCATAGAATTGATGAGGGAAAAAGAGTGAGTGGTGCACTTAGGAGTCTGTGGAGACAAAGAACTTTGTCCTTGGAGGCAAAGAGGGGAATGTATGAGAGTATAGTTTTACCAACGCTCTTATATGGGTGTGAAGCGTGGGTGATGAATGTTGCAGCGAGGAGAAGGCTGGAGGCAGTGGAGATGTCATGTCTGAGGGCAATGTGTGGTGTGAATATAATGCAGAGAATTCGTAGTTTGGAAGTTAGGAGGAGGTGCGGGATTACCAAAACTGTTGTCCAGAGGGCTGAGGAAGGGTTGTTGAGGTGGTTCGGACATGTAGAGAGAATGGAGCGAAACAGAATGACTTCAAGAGTGTATCAGTCTGTAGTGGAAGGAAGGCGGGGTAGGGGTCGGCCTAGGAAGGGTTGGAGGGAGGGGGTAAAGGAGATTTTGTGTGCGAGGGGCTTGGACTTCCAGCAGGCATGCGTGAGCGTGTTTGATAGGAGTGAATGGAGACAAATGGTTTTTAATACTTGACGTGCTGTTGGAGTGTGAGCAAAGTAACATTTATGAAGGGATTCAGGGAAACCGGCAGGCCGGACTTGAGTCCTGGAGATGGGAAGTACAGTGCCTGCACTCTGAAGGAGGGGTGTTAATGTTGCAGTTTAAAAACTGTAGTGTAAAGCACCCTTCTGGCAAGACAGTGATGGAGTGAATGATGGTGAAAGTTTTTCTTTTTCGGGCCACCCTGCCTTGGTGGGAATCGGCCGGTGTGATAATAAATAAAAATAATATATATATATATATATATATATGTATATATATATAATATATATATATGTATATATATATGATATATGTATATATATATATATATATATGTATATCGTGCCGAATATGTAAAATTGGTCAATTAGCAAGAACTCATTTAAAATTAAGTCCTTTCTGAAATTTTCTTTCATACGTTTAAAGATATATTTTTTTCATTAATGTTAATGTAAAAAATTTTAATTTGCAACAAAATAATCTTAGAAAACTTACCTAACCTTATTATAACAAGATCAATTTATTTTAGCTTAGCCCAACTAAATATATTTTAGATTTGTTTGCAGTAATTTATTACTAAACAAACACAGTGAATTATATTTTTTTTCGTTAGGTTCAGAATGATTTTGGCGAAATTATTGCATATGCAAATTTTCACTTGTCCTATATGGCAAGATGAACGTTGCTATTTAAGCCAAGATGGCAAGTTCTGCCTATTCGGCACGACATATATATATATATATATATATATATATATATATATATATATATATATATATATATATATATATATATATATATATTGTGTGTGTATGGAATAATTTCGCCAAAATCGTTCTGAACCTAACGAAAGAAATATATTTCTCACACACACACACACACACACACACACACACACACACATACACACACATACACACACACACATATATATATATATATATATATATATATATATATATATATATATATATATATATATCTATATATATATATATTGTGTGTGTATGGAATAATTTCGCCAAAATCATCCTGAAGCTAACGAAAAAAATATATTTCACTGTGTTTAGTATTGAATTATTGTAAACGTATTTAAAATATATTTAGTTGGATTAGGCTAAAATTAATTGCGCTTGTTATAATAAGGTTAGGTAAGTTTTCTAAGATTCTTTTGGTGCAGAATTATAAATTCTTACATTAACATTAATGAAATTTTTTTATCTTTAAACGTATAAGAGAAAATTTTAGAAAGGACTTAATTTTAAATGAGTTCTTGCTAATTGACCAGTTTTACATATTCGGCACGACATATATATATAACAATACGGCTGTATCCCATCGAGACAGGGTGACCCAAAAAGAAAAATGAGAGTTTCTCTTTAAATTTAGTAATTTATACAGGAGAACGGGTTACTAGCCCCTTGCTCCCGGCATTTTAGATGTGTGTGTGTGTGTGTGTGTGTGTGTGTATGAGACAAACACAGACGCGTAATAATAAATGAATTAAACATTAATTTTTAGTCTTTCAAAATGTTTTTTAAACTCTGAACTTTGATAAAAGAAAATACTCATTCAACGAAATTAAATACACCATGAAAATATTTATACACAATTCAGCTTTTTAGAAAAGCATAAGCTTGCACTTTACTGCTCAGTTATAATCCTCCAAGGGGTGTCTTAAAGCTAGTGATGGTCTCTTGATCCAAGGAATGGTAACTACCTTTACGGATCAAATTTGATTACCTCCCCTCTCCAAGGGAAAGAGTCACCTACACGCTCTAAATTCTGGATGCAAAAAGTCGATAATTAAGACAAGTGTATCGTTATTGCGGAAACGTTTCTCCTACACAGTAGGCTTTTCCAGTCAAATACAGGGCCAGTAGTGAGATGAAGATGGTGTAATCAGTCTTTCAGCCTTGGATAAATAGTATTTGAGGTGGTCAGTCCCTCAGCCTGGAGGAGAGTTCAGCTCCATGGTCTGTAACGATATTAAGCTGAAGCTTGCTTCAGCTTGATATCCAAGGTTGGTGGATTAATTACATCATATCACTATAAATGCTGCCTCTATATTTGACTGAAGAAGCCTACTGTGAAGGCGATACGTTTCAGCGATAATGATACACTACTGGGCTTTGGTGGCCTGGTGGTTAACGCTCTCGCTTCACACGGCGAGGGCCTGGGTTCGATTCCCAGCCAGAGTAGAAACATTGGACGTGTTTCTTTCCACCTGTTGTCTATGTTCCCCATCAGTAAAATGGGTACCTGGGTGTTAGTCGACTGGTGTGAGTCGCATCCTGGGACACTGACCTAAGGAGGCCTGGTCACAGACCGGGCCGCGGGGGCGTTGACCCCCGGAACTCTCTCCAGGTAAACTCCAGGTAAACTGCTGAACATTTCTTAATCATCATAAAATGTTGATAATGTTGAAAGATCTGTCAGCAGTATGTACATATATTGTCTGGTCAAACACTTTCTGGGATTAAATCTGATAAAATCTCTTCCTTCGATCACTGTATGATCCTTAAGGACTTAGTGATCACACTAATGGAATAAAATAATGAGGAAGGCACTGTGTGGCGAAACGTTTCCATAATAAAGATACCCAAACATTGCACATGTCTTAATTTACCAACTAGTCGGTTCTCTGAACCATTTATCTGCCTACAATAATGGTGAAGTCTGGTGTGTAGAGTAAAAGGACACAAGTGCAACTGATGTGACATTTTTATTGCGGCAACGTTTCGCTCTCCAGGAGCTTTATCAATCTGTAACGGCTTAGTACTTGTGTCTTTTTACTTTACATATTGTCGGTAATTCTACCAACATTATTACAAATCTGGTTTGGTCTATTAAGTAATTTATTTATACTCAGGCTGATATTAAGACAATGTCCCATTTAAATTCGTCACTGGGCTTTTCATTTGACGGGAAAATAACTTATTGTTCTCGTAAAAAAAAAAAAAAAATTTTTCAGGTTGAAAAACAGAGTAAAAGTGAGTGATTTATAGATTTTTATAGCATTTTCATATTTGTTGAAAATAAAATACGAAATGTAAAATTCGAGAAGAAATAAATGTAAGAGAGATTTGTTTTCCCGAAATGATTCAATAGGATCACTGAACGACATTGGTGGTTGTGACTAAATGGCTTCTGAAATGTTTGCCCTGATTAGTTGAATGATAATACTGGTAGTGACCATTCAGCTTTTTGAAAGGCTTCCCCTGAATAGTTCAGTGGTAGGACCAACTAGGTTCTGAAATGTTTCCTTCTATATAGTTGAATGATAGTGGTGGTAGTCAGCATTCAGTTTCTGAAATGCTTCCTTCTGTTTAGTTGAATGATAGTGGTGGTAGTCAGCATTCAGTTTCTGAAATGCTTCCTCTGTTTAGTTGAATGATGGTGGTGGTAGTCAGCATTCAGTTTCTGAAATACTTCCTCTGTTTAGTTGAATGATAGTGGTGGTAGTCAGCATTCAGTTTCTGAAATGCTTCCTCTGATTAGTTGAATGATAGTGGTGGTAGTCAGCATTCAGTTTCTGAAATGCTTCCTTCTATATAGTTGAATGATAGTGGTGGTAGTCAGCATTCAGTTTCTGAAATGCTTCCTCTGATTAGTTGAATGATGGTGGTGGTAGTCAGCATTCAGTTTCTGAAATGCTTCCTCTGATTAGTTGAATGATAGTGGTGGTAGTCAGCATTCAGTTCCTGAAATACTTCCTCTGTTTAGTTGAATGATAGTGGTGGTAGTCAGCATTCAGTTTCTGAAATACTTCCTCTGTTTAGTTGAATGATAGTGGTGGTAGTCAGCATTCAGTTTCTGAAATACCTTCTCTGATTAGCTGAAGAACCTGGGTAGTAGTAGGTATTCATTTTCTGAAACTGTTCCCCTTGTTAGTCGACTCAATCAAGCCACAAGTTTAATTAATATTCTTGCTAACTCCAGTAAGATGACTCCGTCTTTATAAATAAAATGCAGTGACGACTAATCTAGCACAACTGGGTAGCTAGTCTGTTTTGTGCCTAGTAAACGGAGGTTCGAGACTCCACTATTATCTGCGTTAACCTACACGGGTTTGTCTCACATAAATATAATAGCATAAAACTAAAGCGTTGGTTACATAATGTAACTGTCAATATTAGTTACTGTGGGTCGAACAGCCGACGAACAAGGCCATGTGATCCACACGTACCAAAATGACACGTACGAGAAAAGCAGGTAGCAGAACGACACACGCAGCAGAACGACACACGCAGCAGAACGACACACGCAGCAGAGCGACAGAGGCAGCAGAGCGACACAGGCAGCAGAGCGACACAGGCAGCAGAGCGACACAGGCAGCAGAACAACACAGGCAGCAGAACGACACAGGCAGCAGAGCGACACAGGCAGCAGAACAACACAGGCAGCAGAACAACACAGGCAGCAGAACGACACAGGCAGCAGAACGACACAGGCAGCAGAACAACACAGGCAGCAGAACGACACAGGCAGCAGAACAACACAGGCAGCAGAACAACACAGGCAGCAGAACGACACAGGCAGCAGAACGACACAGGCAGCAGAACGACACAGGCAGCAGAACAACACAGGCAGCAGAACAACACAGGCAGCAGAACAACACAGGCAGCAGAACAACACAGGCAGCAGAACAACACAGGCAGCAGAACAACACAGGCAGCAGA
This sequence comes from Cherax quadricarinatus, assembly GCF_038502225.1. Lineage (NCBI taxonomy): Eukaryota > Metazoa > Arthropoda > Malacostraca > Decapoda > Parastacidae > Cherax > Cherax quadricarinatus. The sequence goes on along the minus strand of NC_091360.1, from coordinate 6,387,622 downwards.
ACAACACAGGCAGCAGAACTAGACATCATTAGAAGACTAAGTATGGAGCTAAATATTTATCTTGATAAATCTTATTTAAGGCGAAAAGTCATCTAAATAAAACAAAAAAATTAGCTCTGCTCGTGGGATACATTGTATTACAATCGGATTTCCATGAAGTTGTATTGTCGTCTCCCAGGTCTTTCCCTGCGTGTTGTATTGTCGTCTCCCAGGTCTTTCCCTGCGTGTTGTATTGTCGTCTCCCAGGTCTTTCACTGCGTGTTGCATTGTCGTCTCCCATGTCTTTCCCTGCGTGTTGTATTGTCGTCTCCCAGGTCTTTCACTGCGTGTTGTATTGTCGTCTCCCAGGTCTTTCACTGCGTGTTGTATTGTCGTCTCCCAGGTCTTTCCCTGCGTGTTGTATTGTCGTCTCCCAGGTCTTTCCCTGCGTGTTGTATTGTCGTCTCCCAGGTCTTTCCCTGCGTGTTGTATTGTCGTCTCCCAGGTCTTTCCCTGCGTGTTGTATTGTCGTCTCCCAGGTCTTTCCCTGCGTGTTGTATTGTCGTCTCCCAGGTCTTTCCCTGCGTGTTGTATTGTCGTCTCCCAGGTCTTTCCCTGCGTGTTGTATTGTCGTCTCCCAGGTCTTTCCCTGCGTGTTGTATTGTCGTCTCCCAGGTCTTTCCCTGCGTGTTGTATTGTCGTCTCCCAGGTCTTTCCCTGCGTGTTGTATTGTCGTCTCCCAGGTCTTTCCCTGCGTGTTGTATTGTCGTCTCCCAGGTCTTTCCCTGCGTGTTGTATTGTCGTCTCCCAGGTCTTTCCCTGCGTGTTGTATTGTCGTCTCCCAGGTCTTTCCCTGCGTGTTGTATTGTCGTCTCCCAGGTCTTTCCCTGCGTGTTGTATTGCCGTCTCCCAGGTCTTTCCCTGCGTGTTGTATTGTCGTCTCCCAGGTCTTTCCCTGCGTGTTGTATTGCCGTCTCCCAGGTCTTTCCCTGCGTGTTGTATTGTCGTCTCCCAGGTTTTTCACTGCGTGTTGTATTGTCTCCCAGGTCTTTCCCTGCGTGTTGTATTGTCTCCCAGGTCTTTCACTGCGTGTTGTATTGTCTCCCAGGTCTTTCACTGCGTGTTGTATTGTCTCCCAGGTCTTTCACTGCGTGTTGTATTGTCTCCCAGGTCTTTCACTGCGTGTTGTATTGTCTCCCAGGTCTTTCACTGCGTGTTGTATTGTCTCCCAGGTCTTTCACTGCGTGTTGTATTGTCTCCCAGGTCTTTCACTGCGTGTTGTATTGTCTCCCAGGTCTTTCACTGCGTGTTGTATTGTCTCCCAGGTCTTTCACTGCGTGTTGTATTGTCTCCCAGGTCTTTCACTGCGTGTTGTATTGTCTCCCAGGTCTTTCACTGCGTGTTGTATTGTCGTCTCCCAGGTCTTTCACTGCGTGTTGTATTGTCGTCTCCCAGGTCTTTCACTGCGTGTTGTATTGTCGTCTCCCAGGTCTTTCCCTGCGTGTTGTATTGTCGTCTCCCAGGTCTTTCACTGCGTGTTGTATTGTCGTCTCCCAGGTCTTTCACTGCGTGTTGTATTGTCGTCTCCCAGGTCTTTCCCTGCGTGTTGTATTGTCGTCTCCCAGGTCTTTCCCTGCGTGTTGTATTGTCGTCTCCCAGGTCTTTCCCTGCGTGTTGTATTGTCGTCTCCCAGGTCTTTCCCTGCGTGTTGTATTGTCGTCTCCCAGGTCTTTCCCTGCGTGTTGTATTGTCGTCTCCCAGGTCTTTCCCTGCGTGTTGTATTGTCGTCTCCCAGGTCTTTCCCTGCGTGTTGTATTGTCGTCTCCCAGGTCTTTCCCTGCGTGTTGTATTGTCGTCTCCCAGGTCTTTCCCTGCGTGTTGTATTGTCGTCTCCCAGGTCTTTCCCTGCGTGTTGTATTGTCGTCTCCCAGGTCTTTCCCTGCGTGTTGTATTGTCGTCTCCCAGGTCTTTCCCTGCGTGTTGTATTGCCGTCTCCCAGGTCTTTCCCTGCGTGTTGTATTGTCGTCTCCCAGGTCTTTCCCTGCGTGTTGTATTGCCGTCTCCCAGGTCTTTCCCTGCGTGTTGTATTGTCGTCTCCCAGGTTTTTCACTGCGTGTTGTATTGTCTCCCAGGTCTTTCCCTGCGTGTTGTATTGTCTCCCAGGTCTTTCACTGCGTGTTGTATTGTCTCCCAGGTCTTTCACTGCGTGTTGTATTGTCTCCCAGGTCTTTCACTGCGTGTTGTATTGTCTCCCAGGTCTTTCACTGCGTGTTGTATTGTCTCCCAGGTCTTTCACTGCGTGTTGTATTGTCTCCCAGGTCTTTCACTGCGTGTTGTATTGTCTCCCAGGTCTTTCACTGCGTGTTGTATTGTCTCCCAGGTCTTTCACTGCGTGTTGTATTGTCTCCCAGGTCTTTCACTGCGTGTTGTATTGTCTCCCAGGTCTTTCACTGCGTGTTGTATTGTCTCCCAGGTCTTTCACTGCGTGTTGTATTGTCTCCCAGGTCTTTCACTGCGTGTTGTATTGTCTCCCAGGTCTTTCACTGCGTGTTGTATTGTCTCCCAGGTCTTTCACTGCGTGTTGTATTGTCTCCCAGGTCTTTCACTGCGTGTTGTATTGTCTCCCAGGTCTTTCACTGCGTGTTGTATTGTCTCCCAGGTCTTTCACTGCGTGTTGTATTGTCTCCCAGGTCTTTCACTGCGTGTTGTATTGTCTCCCAGGTCTTTCACTGCGTGTTGTATTGTCTCCCAGGTCTTTCACTGCGTGTTGTATTGTCTCCCAGGTCTTTCACTGCGTGTTGTATTGTCTCCCAGGTCTTTCACTGCGTGTTGTATTGTCTCCCAGGTCTTTCACTGCGTGTTGTATTGTCTCCCAGGTCTTTCACTGCGTGTTGTATTGTCTCCCAGGTCTTTCACTGCGTGTTGTATTGTCTCCCAGGTCTTTCACTGCGTGTTGTATTGTCTCCCAGGTCTTTCACTGCGTGTTGTATTGTCTCCCAGGTCTTTCACTGCGTGTTGTATTGTCTCCCAGGTCTTTCCCTGCGTGTTGTATTGTCTCCCGGGTCTTTCACTGCGTGTTGTATTGCCGTCTCCCAGGTCTTTCCCTGCGTGTTGTATTGCCGTCTCCCAGGTCTTTCCCTGCGTGTTGTATTGCCGTCTCCCAGGTCTTTCCCTGCGTGTTGTATTGTCTCCCAGGTCTTTCCCTGCGTGTTGTATTGTCTCCCAGGTCTTTCCCTGCATGTTGTATTGTCTCCCAGGTCTTTCCCTGCGTGTTGTATTGCCGTCTCCCAGGTCTTTCCCTGCGTGTTGTATTGTCTCCCAGGTCTTTCCCTGCGTGTTGTCTGATGTTTTCTATAGTATTAGTGCGTGTGTTACGACTGTAGAGAAGTACAAGATGAACGTTAACATGGATGTAAATCTCCTTGTGTTATTTATATTTGAGAGACCTTTCAACTTTGTCAGGTTTAGTTAAACTGACTTAAGTTTATATCTCTGGTGAATAAATCACTCAAAAATACTTTAATCCTTAAGAAAAGGTTTAAATTAAATTGTGCACACACACACACACACACACACACACACACACACACACACACACACACACACACACACACACACACACACACACACACACACACACACACAGGAAACAGAAATGAAGCACTGAACTATAGACCAGTGTCACTGACGTGAATAGTATGCAAAGTCATGGAGAAGATTATTAAGAGTGGTGGAGCACCTGGAGCTGAACAAGGTTATAATCGACAGCCAACACGGATTCATGGAAGGCAAATCCTGTCACAAACCTACTAGAGTTTCATGACAAGGTAACTGAAGTAAGAAATGAGAGAGAGGGGTGGGTTGATTGCATTTTCTTGGACTGCAAGAAGGCCTTCGACACAGTTCCTCGCAAGAGATTAGTACAGAAGCTAGAGGATCAGGCACATATAACAGGAAGGGCACTGCAATGGATCAGAGAATACCTAACAGGGAGGCAACAGCGAGTCATGGTCCGTGATGCGGTATCACAGTGGGCCCCTGTGACAAGCGGGGTCCCACAGGGGTCAGTCCTAGGACCAGTGCTATTCTTGGTATATGTGAACAAGACGGAAGGGATAGACTGAGAAGTGTCCCTGTTTGCAGATGATGTGAAGTTAATGAGGAGAATTAAATGAAATGCAGACCAGACTGGTCTACAAAGAGACCTGGACAGGCTGGACGCGTGGTCCAGCAACTGGCTCCTAGAATTTAACCCCGCCAAATGCAAAGTCATGAAGATCGGAGAAGGGCAAAGAAGATCGCAGGCAGAGTATAGGCGAGGCAGCCAAAGACTGCAAACCTCACTCAAGGAGAGAGATCTAGGGGTGAGTATAATACCGAGTATGTCGCCAGAAGCACACATTAACCAGATAACCTGCTGCGGCATGTGGGCGCTTGGCAACCCTGAGAATAGCGTTCCGGTACCTCAGTAAGGAATCGTTCAAGACTTTATACACTGTGTACGTCAGGCCCATACTGGAGTACGCAGCACCAGTTTGGAACCCACACCTGGTCAAACACGTCAAGAAATTCAAGTGCAAAGGTTTGCAACAAGGCTGGTTCCAGAGCTAAGTGGAATGTTCTACGAAGAAAGGTTAAGGGAAATCGGTCTCTCGACACTGGAGGACAGGAGGGTCAGGGGAGACATGATAACGACATACAAAATGCTGCATGGAATAGACAAGGTGGACAGACAGAATGTTCCAGAGATAGAACACAGAAACAAGGAGTCACAATTGGAAGTTGAAGACTCAGATGAGTCAAAGGGATGTTAGGAAGTATTTTTTCAGCCACAGAGTTGTTAGGAAGTGTAATAGTCTGGCAAGCGATGTAGTGGAGGCAGGAACCATACATAGTTTTAAGACGAGGTATGATAAAGCTCATGGAGCAGGGAGAGGGAGAACCCAGTAGAGGTCAGTGAAGAGGCGGGGCCAGGAACTGAGTCTCGACCCCTGCAACCACAATTAGGTGAGTACACACACACAGTCTCCACACTCAAGCACACAATACACAAAACAGGCCAAGTGTCTATTGACAAGTGCTTCTGACAACTAGTAACTACTACTACTACACATGCCTAAATAAAGAATAATTTTTATTACGTAAGCTTAATAAAAGTACGTTCTTCCGCACACACACAAATTACACTTTATTACTTCCACAATTAAGCACTAAACCCATAGGGGTCATGCAAGAGAAATGGAAGCAGTCTGGCTGGATCCAAGGTAACAAGAGGGTAGTTTCAGTTCCTTGGATTAAAATTCCTTCACTAGCATCAAGAGAGCTGCAACAACACTGTACTGAAGATTCACTTGTTACACTGTCAAGCAGACTCGAGGGTAAACCATTTAATTAACTGACCAGCTGGTTCCAGGTTGTCAGCCTGACTACATAGCGGAGGGTTTGACCAACACGCAGACAAGCAGGGTGACACCTGGCTAGAAGGCAGACTAGCAGGGTAACACTGGGCTAGCAAGCAGACTAGGAGGGTGACACTGGGCTAGCAGGCAGACTAGGAGGGTGACACTGGACTAACAGGCAGGCCAGGGTGACACTGGGCTAGAATGCAGACTGGGAGGGTGATACTGTGCTAGCAGGCAGGCTAGGAGGGTGACACTGGGCTAGCAGGCAGGCTATGAGTGTGACACTGAGCTAGCAAGCAGACTAGGAGGGTGACACTGGGCTAGCAGGCAGGCTAGGAGGGTGACACTTGGCTAGCAGGCTGGCTAGGAGGGAGACACTCGGCTAGAGGGCAGACTAGGAGGGAGACACTGGGCTAGAGGGCAGACTAGGAGGGTGACACTGGGCTAGAAGGCAAACTAGCAAGGTGACACTGGGCTAGAAGGCAAACTAGCAGGGTGACACGGCAGACTTGCAGGGTGGCACTTAACTAAGTGACTGGTTAAGTGACTGCCCTCAGGTCAGAGGACACAATGCTGCATGCTTTATTGGTACTCGCTGAGGTAGAGGACAGAACATAAGCACATAAGAAATGAGGAACAATGCAACAGGCCTACTGGTCCATACTAGGCAAGTATTTCTCAACTCCAAATCCACTAAGAAAGGCTAGTCCGATAACTAGAAGGATGAGATAGTGGCTATGAAATCTCTATGAGGCAGTGCAAGACTGTATCAAATTCTATTTGACTGATTCACTCGTTTTGATTAGTTGGGTCACTGATTCTCGCCATGCCCCATGACGTATCTCCCAGTGTCTCAAAGCTACGCAGTTCGTTTCTGAAAGCGATTGTCATATACACTGTTCCCTGTCTCTGAATGCCTTTGATATACCTTTGATGAGTTGCGAGAGTCTTGCTACTCTCGGAATCCGGCCATAGACCAGGCTCGTCTGGTGAATGCTCTTAGCTTCTAAATGTAGGTTAACTATATGTTGTCTCGAGTGATTTAACATAATGACAAAATAGGTAATAATTATTCATTCTATGTTACTAGTTAATGGTCCAATTCGGACCGAAACGTCGTCATGTAGTTTGTTTCTCCTATGTGTGGGTTATTTATGTATTCAATTTTATTTATTTGAAGAATTGTGAATCGAAGCTCACCCATGTTGAAGTCGTGTGTGATTAACAAGATCCCAGTCCCTAATACCAACCCGAGGTGCCTGTAGGGACCTCGGGTTACTTTAGGGAAGTCTCTTGTGTTTAATAATCAAATTGGGGTTCTAACTGATAGTTTTTTTTTTTCAACTTAGATAAGTAATGTATATCTCTGGTGATTGTTAATGTTTCTTTTTTGCCAATTATCCTTATTTTTACTTTGTATATTATTATGGTTGTGCGTGCTGAGTGACCAACGCGGTCAATGTTGCAACTACTACCACTGATACCAGTCAGATGGTTGCAACCTAACGTGATGAAGGTGAGTTCTTGGCGATCAGATTCACAGGTGATCTGTGAATAATTAGAACAATATTACTGAGTTTACAAGAGTTTGTCAGAGACAAACCGAGCTTCTATTACCAGAGGTCCCCTCAAGGAAGGTTCCTTGATGCTGGTGAGGGGCTCTGATCTAGGGAATTGGATCTGTGCTCCAGTTCCTTGAGTTAAGATTGAATACCTTCCACATCACCCTCCCCCCCTGCCCACCACAGATGCTGTATAATCCTACGGGTTTAGCGCTTCCCCTTGATTATAATAACCAGAGGTAATGAGCCTCCATCGGAAAGCTTTGAAAGCAAATGCTGCAACTAGCATCACATGCAACCTGCAACATCGGTGCCAGAGAGAGAAAGCATTGCATCTAACATCTACTGGAACCCACAAAAAAGGCATGACAGCAACCAAAAGGTATCAGAAACACTGCTGGGACAAGTATAGAAGTCTTCAAGAGGAAATTGAACATATTCACCAGGTACCAGATCAACCAGGCTGTGATGGATATGTGGGGCTGCGGGCCACCAACAGCAACAGTCTAGCCCATGACCGGGCTCCGGGAGTAGAAAACCTCTCGGAACTCATCAAAGGTATAACCTTCAATATAAGTGCCAGAGAAAAGTGCAGCAAGAATCAGAATCAATTTGCGGTACCAGTGCATGGGAAGCAAATGTCACTACCATCGGAAGCCAATTTCAGCAACGGTGCAAGAGGAGCAAGTGCAACAAGCATCAGATGCCACTTGCAATCTACCCTCAGGCGTCTCATCATCAGCAGTAACTGCATTTCAGTTTCCGCCTCGTTGAATACCATGTAGGCTGGAGCTCCTGAACGTTGGTAACACCCAACCTTAGCCCCTAGCAGGTGGCTACATTGATGTTGGAGGAAGGAATGTTCAAGGAATTGGAGCTACCCTTCCCTTCGCCTGATCAGACTTGCCCCTAAGTCTAAGACCTAAGTCTGACACTTTTCAGCACTCTGAGTCCCATCCTACGTGATGGAGTACAACAGTGAATCATAGCTTTTGTTCTCACCGTGTAAATATCCAGTAGTACACTGCTATTGTATCTATTTTTGCTAAATAATAAAATCCCTTATTACCTCTCATTCTCTAGGCGCTCTATAACCTCTACAGGCTAAGCTCCACCTTATTATATAATAACGAAGCGTCATTTTAGCCTTCACAGGCGATGGTCGTCCAGCCTAGTCGTCTATCTCTCGAGGCGTGTCTTGGGGTCGTTCGGTATCCCTACTTTGTGGTTAAGATTATACCCGAGCGCCTTCCCCACTCATCAAAATTTCATGGCAGTAGGGAAGCTTAAAGTGGTCTTTAAGACCAACGGTAAACACGAGGGGCTTTTCTCCTAGAGTTGAGGAGACGAACAGGCACGTCCCCTGCTCTCAGGGGAGCAGCAGGTGCAAGGTGCTGAGGGGGAAAACCAGGTGACAGGTGACAGCGGGTCAGATAGGGATTGTTTCCACATGACAATCACTGACAGGTTGACGGTGCAGAGGACAGCCAGCGTTGACAGAAGGTGGTGAGGAGGGGGACAATGGGTTGAGTAAGAGGGAGGGGGGGAAGAGAGACGGGGAAAGTGATAGCCTGACAGGAGGAACCCAGGTGAGGCAATGAGAAAAATATTTCCAAGACGCGATTTTTCCTCTTTGTTTTTTTTTACTTTGTATTTGTCACCATTGATCTTGGTACAGCAGAGTACAGCCTAAACTTAGGAAGATTACACAGGTGAAGAACAAGCCTTGTTTAAAAGTTTCGCCCGTTGATAAAGCTCTACATTGAGTGAAACATTGTTACAGTCAACGTTTAATCTGTAAATACATTTTTTCTTCCCAACCATTAATAAAGATGGTGTACACACACACACACACACACACACACACACACACACACACACACACACACACACACACACACACACACACACACACACACACACACACACCTACCTGGAACGGAACAAGATTATAAATGAAAACCAGCATGGGTTCATGGAAGGCAAATCTTGTATCACAAACCTCCTGGAGTTTTATGACAAGGTAACAGAAGTAAGACACGAGAGAGAGGGGTGGGTAGATTGCGTTTTCCTAGACTGCAGGAAGGCCTTTGACACAGTTCCCCACAAGAGATTAGTGCAGAAGCTGGAGGATCAGGCGCATGTAACAGGGAGGGCACTGCAATGGATCAGGGAATACCTGACAGGGAGGCAGCAACGAGTTATGGTACGTGAAGAGGTATCACAGTGGGCGCCTGTGACGAGCGGGGTCCCACAAGGGTCAGTTCTAGGACCCGTGCTATTTTTGATATATGTGAACGACATGATGGAAGGAATAGACTCTGAAGTGTCCCTATTCGCAGATGATGTGAAGTTGATGAGAAAAATTAAATCGGATGAGGATCAGGCAGGACTGCAAAGAGACCTGGACAGGCTGGACATGTGGTCCAGTAACTGGCTTCTCGAATTCAATCCTGCCAAATGCAAAGTCATGAAGATCGGGGAGGGGCAAAGAAGACCGCAGACAGAGTATAGGCTAGGTGGACAAAGACTACAGACCTCACTCAGGGAGAAAGACCCCGGGGTGACCGAGCACGTCACCGGAGGCACACATCAACCAAATAACTGCTACAGCATACGGGCGCCTGGCAAACCTGAGAATAGCGTTCCGATACCTTAATAAGGAATCGTTCAAGACACTGTACACTGTGTATGTTAGGCCCATACTGGAGTATGCAGCACCAGTCTGGAACCCACACCTGGTCAAGCACGTCAAGAAGTTAGAGAAAGTACAAAGGTTTGCGACAAGGCTAGTCCCAGAGCTCAGGGGAATGTCGTACGAGGAAAGGTTGAGGGAACTCGAACTGACGACACTGGAGGACAGAAGGGTCAGGGGAGACATGATAACGACATACAAGATACTGCGGGGAATAGACAAGGTGGACAGAGATAGGATGTTCCAGAGAAGGGACACAGGAACAAGGGGTCACAACTGAAAGCTGAAGACTCAGACGAGTCACAGGGACGTTAAGAAGTATTTCTTCAGTCATAGAGTCGTCAGGAAGTGAATAGCCTAGCAAGTGAAGTAGTGGAGGCAAGAACCATACATAGTTTTAAGAAGAGGTATGATAAAGCTCAGGAAGCAGAGAGAGGACCTAGTAGCGATCAGTGAAGAGGCGGGGCCAGGAGCTGAGTCTCGACCCCTGCAACCACAAATAGGTGAGTACAATTAGGTGAGTACAGGCACGCACATATATTTTTCTCACCAGGAGGAACACCAGCTGGTGAAGTGCCACTGACTGCTGAACATATTTTAACGTCTAATGCATGGTTTTTTATAACTAGGTGCCTGTAGTGACCTCGGGGAACTTTCTGACGGAGTCTTTTGATGTTAATTTAAATGGATTTTAACTGTTGCTGTTTATTTTAACTTTTATGCTAACGTTTTGCGCTGTATGTGTTCGTTGCTTATTTTTTTTTTAATTTAAATTTTTATTGTGTATGTGGTATATAATTTTTAAACCTAAGAGCACTGAGTGAAAGGTCATTTTATTTACACAATTTAAATATTTTTAATTAGTGAAGTAAGATAATTACGCCCACATGCTGTTTTCCCTCATAAAAAATATAATTAATGTTTACTGTCTATTAATACATGTGGCCACTAACTGTATGTTAGTAAGTTTCGTATATATTATTATCGTATGATTCACAAATAATTCATACCTTGGAGAAGAAACTAGAAGACGTTTCGGTCTATCTTTGACCATTATCAAGTCAATGTTTCGAAATGACATGATTGCTTACAAATAAGGTTAAGAAAACTCCTTGTGCAGAAAAAAATTATGTCTCAAGACAGTGTTTGGCATAACGTCGTTTTTGAAACTGCTCGTCAAATAGCACTTGACTTTTACTCACTGGAGCGCAGGCGAGAAAGATAGCATCATCTACACCTGGAAGATTTTGGAGGAACTTGTCCCTAATCTGAACACAGAAATCACTCCCTACGAAAGCAAAAAACTTGACAGGTGATGCAACATACCCCCAGTGAAAAGTAGGGGCGTCACTTGTACGCTAAGAGAAAACAATAAGTTTCCGGGGCCCAAGACTGTTCAACAGCCTCACACCAGGCATAAGGAGTATTACCAATAGACCCGTGATTGTCTTCAAGAGGGAGCTGGACAGATACCTAAAGTCAGGGCCGGATCAGCCGGGCTGTGGTTCCTATGTTAAACTACGTGAGGCCAGCAGTAACAGCCTCGTTGATCAGGCCCTGATCCACCGGGAGGCCTGGTCGTGGACCGGGCCACGGGGGCGTTGATCCCCGGAATACCCTCCAGGTAGACTCCAGGTAGCGAAATGAAACCATTGTCGTTGAATAATGATGTATTAATATTTGTTTGAGTACTTACGGACTGGCTTGTGTTAGTGCAATAAGGATGTCTCTCATTGTTTGACTGCTGGGATAATATCCTGGCTCTCCAGTGTAATAACCTAAATTATTTTAGCTTTTATCATTTTTGTTTATTATAAGTTTGATATTAATTGTAGATTGAGCGGTAGGAAGACTATATTGCCTCATTGCTTTGTTTATATAACAAACGAGGTCGAGGCTTAATTCCTGCAGCCTTGCAACGTTCTCTCTTTATATATATACTAAGAAGAATATACATCTTTCTGCGTGTACATGCACTGAGATTTTACTGTAATCCCTATTTTGGTAATTATTGATTGATAGTGAACAGATGACATGCAGCTATAATACTTGGAATTAATCCAAAGAACCAATCATCCTTCTTCCCTAACCCGTCATACTCGCTGCTGACCAGTGAAGAACAAGACAGGTTTCTCTGCCTCCACAAAGCTCCACACGGAAGCCATTTCTTATATCTTATGGTCTCTGTTTCAGTAATGTCCACTGTGGACCTCTTGATCTTAAACACATCGTTGACTTCGCCTCTGGAAGGAAGGACCACCGCCTCATTTATTCAGGATATCCACAGTACACAACCCTCACGCTAACACTTCACTTGAGTGAACTGTCTCAGAGGATGGCTGGTGTGGATTCTTATCAGAAAAAAGTTTCTGCAGATTTTGAGCTGAACTTACTCTATCCTAGGAGTGAAGTTACTGTGTCTCCGACTGCCATGTTGGTGTCTTCAGTGTATGGTACTACTTCTATATGTATTGTGTTGACTAGGGGCTGTGTACTGGTGAGTCACCCCGATTCTTGTAAATATATGATGTAAATGGTTTTGAAAACCGACAGGTTATTTACATAATTTATAAGATTTACAAAATCTTCACAAGCTGAAGAATTAAGCTTGATTAGGCCAGTGCTGGCCTTAGAAAATTTATTATTTTTGAACTCATTAGCTTACCTTTTGGCAAATGGGTCGAGAGACTTGTAATCAGGAATTATTTCAGTTACGTTTTCTCACGCAGACTTTAAATTTCTTTGTACACGATGCCTTTATTTACTTAAGACACGTGTATATTGATTTATTTTACTAAATTCATTGACCGGTGAATATTAATAAGAGAGTCTTTAAGCTATCTGGAATATTTGACCAAAACTCGCACTTAGAACAACCTGATGACAACCTTTCCGTCCTGGACCTTCATCAAGTCATAACTGACTAAATAATGTCTGCTGGCCTATATATAATCCCTCCTCCTCTCCTTTCTGTTAGTGTGACTTTGTAAATGGTCCAAGTCGGACGGAAACGTCGTAAACTCCTCTCTTCTATGTGCGGGTTATTTGTGTATTGTTCCAGTCACAGTATTGTGCCTTTTTTTTTTTTTGTTATTTTTAGACAATGGTCTTTGGCGGACCGAAACGTCGCCAAACATTTCCGTACGAAAAAATAGACTATTTCTGGGCTGTTCCAACAACTGTATCGCTCCGTATATATTTTTTTTGTACGTTATCTGCCAATTGTACCAGCAACAACATTATGGATTTTAATTTTTTTTTGTGGGCAAATACTGAATTATTCCGGCAACGGTATTGTGACTAAAACTGCAGACTCTTCTGGCAGCGACATTATACGACGAGAAGAACGTCGTGTTTCAGACGTTGTTAAATCGTAAGTGGGCGATAACAGGCAACATCATCACTCTCAAACACACAGTTATTACCATGAATTATGGCACACAGGCGTAATACGATACAAAGTGGCTGAACTGAAACGAAAAACACGATAATGGGAAAATAAACCAGACGGTGAGAGAACATTATTATTATTAATAGCAGTAGTAGTTGCACTATGTTTTATTATTATATTTAGTAATAGTAATGGTAGAAGTAATATAATGTTATTCACGTTATTAAAAATGTTCACGTTAGTAGTAATAATAGCAGTACAATAATGGTATTTGTTATTATTATTACTATGCTTTTGATGCTCGGATAATACAGCCCTCGTGAATGGGTGGTAGTCGGGTTTAAGAGGAGGGTAGCTCCAGTTCCTCGGATCAAGAGATCTTTGGTACGGCTCTCCCCTTTGCCAGGTGGAGAGCGCCACAAGGAACTCAATATATCATGGAATTTATGGGTGTGTAAAAATATGTAGCGCTGAATTTTGCACATTCAATAAACTCAACGCTATGGGAGGCCTAGGTTAGATGGCATGGGAGGCATAAATTAGATGCTGTGGGAGGCATAAATTAGATGCCATGGTAGGCATATGCTAGATGCTGCGGGAGGCATATGCTAGATGTTGTGGGAGGCATATACTAGATGCTGTGGGAGGTATACATTAGATACTGTGGGAGGCATACATTAGATACTGTGGGAGGCATATGCTAAACGCTGTGAAAGGAGTACAGTATACGCTGTGGAAAGCACAAGTTAGACGCTGTGGGAGGCATAGAATGGTTGGGATCAGAGGCATAAATTAAACGCTATGGGTGGCATAAAGCCCTCAACACCTATGTGCTGGATCGTTATTCCTTTACCGCCACTCAGCTATCAACGAAGTTGCTGCCGCCAGAGCTCTTTGTGGCCAGGACAGGTGGTGGTGGTGGCCAGGTGACTAGCAGGGGTCATTGTGGCCATAAGAGATAGTAGCCAGCAGGGATCATTGTGGTCCAGAGAAGTTGCCAGTAGTAGTGGCCGGTAGGGGTCGTTGTGGCCAGCAGGGGTCATTAGATGCTGTCCTCAATATACTAGCCGCTACTATCCATAGGATGGCTGTAGGTAGCATAGTATACTAACCTCTAGATCGATTTAGAAAGCATAATAGACTAGTTTGTAGACAGATATAGAAAGCATAATAAACTAACCTCTAGATGGATTTAGGAAGTATAATAATCTAGCTTCTAGGTATATTCACAAAACATAAACTAGCGTCTAGATAGATTTATAATGCATAATAACCTCTAGATAGATTTAGAAAGAATAATATACTATCCCTCTAGATAGATTTAGAAAGCATAATGTAATAGCCTCTAGATAGATTCAGGAAGCATGGTAAACTAGCTGCTAGTAATATCGTTTTCACTCTCCGCAGTCGTTGAAATAAAAGGCATCACCTTTTAATATTGGAAACCAAAAGACAGAGGTTTCAGAAGGTTATCAGATCCTATCTACGAATATTTGTTTGACACATCGGCTGTGTCCCACCGAGGTAGGTGACCCCGAAAAAGAAGAAATGCTTTCATCATCATTCATTCCATCCACGAGTCATGGATTATATTCTACATAGGTTACAGGGCATATATCAATAGCTGCACGAACCTTACCCTTGTTACCCTATGCAAATGTCGAAAGTCTGAAGCCGATCGGATGTGGACTTCTCGTGTTATGAATGAAATGAATAGTTGGAAAAAGGAGAAAATCAGGTAACTACTTGAGGGTCCTCCATCGGAAGTAACCTAATTAGTAGCTACCGTCCACAGGAGAGATACTAGGTCCACAATAAACTAAAAATTTGTAAGAATCTTGATTTGTTTGCTTAATTACGAAGGCTCGCCTCCGGCTTCATAACTTCAGGGGTCACTGTAGCACTGAAGTGATTGTCACTGAATGAGATTTGAAAACACAGGAGTGAGGAAAAGTTGGAACCTGAGTCAGTGAGTAGAATTAAGAGTTGAGGGTCACAATAAGGTCAGATATGAGTACATAAGAATACTGGGAAGTGTATGAGAGTATATGTGAGAATATGGAAATTTCGGAGGGCACAGGACTTCGAAGTCCACACCGAGTCTATTTCTTGAGAACTTTCTACTTCTAGTCTTAAATTTTTACACGTCAGTTTAACAGGCTAAGAACTGTTATTCTACCTCAGCTCATTTCAAAGCCCAGCCACCCACAACAGTCGACTAGCACCCAGGTATCTATTTACTGCTAGGTGAATAAGGGCAGCAGGTGTAAGGAAACGTGCCCATCCTGTCCATCCATGCTAGGGATTGAACTACGGACAATTAGTATGTGAACTCAGTGTGTTGCCAACCGAACCACAGGACTAAGGTATTTGAGTCGAAGGTACTCAAGCAGAAGTATCTCTTCCCACCCTCCGCGCTCTCCGGCCTCTGTCTAACTTGTAACTTTAGTCAAATATTACTAGTTGTTCATTGCTCAGCGTAAGTGCATTCCGCTGACAATCGAGGGAGCAGGAATTGATCCCGAAGCACGTAGTAACACTGGGCATGTTTCCTTACGCCTGATGACCCTGCTTACCTAGTGGTAAGTAGGTACCTGGGTGTTAGTCGACTGTTGTGGGTGGCATCCTGGGGTGTGGTAGTATACCTTAGATTGGACTGGGCTTTGCAATGAGCTGAGGTAGGATAATAATATCACCTGTAAATTAAACAGTGAAAACAAACCTGCCAGACCTGCCACTTTACCCACATGTCATAAGCAAGGCTGTCAAACCTGCCACTTTACCCACATGTCATAAGCAAGGCTGTCAAACCTGCCACTTTACCCACATGTCACAAGCAAAGCTGTCAAATCTGCCACTTTACCGACATGTCACAAGCAAGGCTGTCAAACCTGCCACTTTACCCACATGTCACAAGCAAGGCTGTCAAACCTGCCACTTTACCCACATGTCACAAGCAAAGCTGTCAAACCTGCCACTTTACCCACATGTCACAAGCAAGGCTGCCAGACCTGCCACTTTACACACATGTCATAAGCAAGGCTGTCAAACCTGCCACTTTACCCACATGTCATAAGCAAGGCTGTCAAACCTGCCACTTTACCCACATGTCACAAGCAAAGCTGTCAAATCTGCCACTTTACCGACATGTCACAAGCAAGGCTGTCAAACCTGCCACTTTACCCACATGTCACAAGCAAGGCAGTCAAACCTGCCACTTTACCCACATGTCACAAGCAAAGCTGTCAAACCTGCCACTTTACCCACATGTCACAAGCAAGGCTGTCAAACCTGCCACTTTACCCACATGTCACAAGCAAGGCTGTCAAACCTGCCACTTTACCCACATGTCACAAGCAAGGCTGTCAAACCTGCCACTTTACCCACATGTCACAAGCAAAGCTGTCAAATCTGCCACTTTACCGACATGTCACAAGCAAGGCTGTCAAACCTGCCACTTTACCCACATGTCACAAGCAAGGCTGTCAAACCTGCCACTTTACCCACATGTCACAAGCAAAGCTGTCAAACCTGCCACTTTACCCACATGTCACAAGCAAAGCTGTCAAATCTGCCACTTTACCGACATGTCACAAGCAAGGCTGTCAAACCTGCCACTTTACCCACATGTCACAAGCAAGGCTGTCAAACCTGCCACTTTACCCACATGTCACAAGCAAGGCTGTTAAACCTGCCACTTTACCCACATGTCACAAGCAAAGCTGTCAAATCTGCCACTTTACCCACATGTCACAAGCAAGGCTGTCAAACCTGCCACTTTACCCACATGTCACAAGCAAGGCTGTCAAACCTGCCACTTTACCCACATGTCACAAGCAAGGCTGTTAAACCTGCCGCTTTACCCACATGTCACAAGCAAGGCTGTCAAATCTGCCACTTTACCCACATGTCACAAGCAAGGCTGTCAAACCTGCCACTTTACCCACATGTCACAAGCAAGGCTGTTAAACCTGCCGCTTTACCCACATGTCACAAGCAAAGCTGTCAAATCTGCCACTTTACCCACATGTCACAAGCAAGGCTGTCAAACCTGAGATCTTCATAAAATGGCCAACATAAAAATGCTTCTTGTGTATAAGAGAAGAGTTAAAACGTCGACGACTTCTAAGGTCTTTTTTTCCCTTGCTGAAATTAAGCCCCATTGTAGCTAAAAGAAGCTTTGAAGTTTTAGAAAAGTTTCCGCTCTCAGCAGACTGGTGCTGAAGTGGTCACGATAATACTCGTGTTGGAAGTCTTTGAGGATCTCTATGTAGTGAAGTTAAATAAAGGGGGAAACAAAAGATTCTGAGAGTGAGGATTCGGAAACCCCAGCTCGTCTTGGCCTCTTGATAAGGTGAAGGACTCTTGATACGAGAAATTGGAGCGAAATTATTGCATATACAAATTTTAGCTTGCCTTATTCGGCATGAAGCTTTGCTATTTATGTCAAAAACACAAGTTTTACCTAATTATGGGGTATGGTGCGGCGCAAAATCCGCAAAAATTAGAGTCCAACATTGTGAGGTAATCAAGTTCGACTGGAGACAGAGATGGGAAGGTTTAATTGCCTGAAACAAGAGCCCTTCCCCAACATCAAGGCACCTTTCCCCTTAACAACCTGAAGGGTAAGGCCAAAATGACCCAAATTCCCCTTCAGCCTGGCCACTCTTCTCTCTCGGCCTCCCTTCCTCCTCGTTTATCCTTAAATGGATTATTTGACCACCACAACAACCACCACCACCCACCACCACCACTACCCACTATCACCACCACTACCATTACCCACTATCACCACCACTACCATTACCCACCACCACTACCATTACCCACCACCACTACCATTACCCACCACCACCACCACCACTACCCACCACCACTACCAATACCCACCATCACTACCAATACCCACCATCATCATCACCACCAATACCCACCATCACCATCACCACCAATACCCCCCATCACCATCACCACCAATACCCCCCATCACCATCACCACCAATACCCACCATCACCATCACCACCAATACCCACCATCACCATCACCACCAATACCCACCATCACCATCACCACCAATACCCACCATCACCATCACCACCAATACCCACCATCACCACCAATACCCACCATCACCATCAATACCCACCATCACCATCACCACCAATACCCACCATCACCACCAATACCCACCATCACCAATACCCACCATCACCACCACTACCATTACCACCACCACCATTACTATTATCATCATCACCACCTATTACCACCACGACCAATACCACCTATTATCACCTCTCAATTTTAAAACGACTCCCTCCTACCATCCTCATCAACCCTGCTCCCTCTCCGATAACAAAGACCTCCCTTGATAGTGATCCACCACGACCCTCACCCCTCCAACTTTTCATCACCACCATCATCACTCCACAACAACCAGCTCTACCCCCCACTCCTACATCACCCTTCCCTCAGACACCACTTCTTCCCCTTTCACTTCCGTCACATCCACATCCACCCCTCTCCTCTTCCCATCCCACCTCTCTCACCCCCACCCACCCCTTCTCTGGGCTCCAGGTGGTGCTGGCTGCTGGAAAATTGGCAACACGCTAAAAATCGAGCAATGCTAATGAGATGAACCCAGCTGATGCTGCGTGAATGTGTAAAGGATAGTGAGAAGCGAGAGGGACGCCATCTTCACATCATCTTCCCCCTTCCATCTTCACGTCATCTTTAGCCCCTCCATCCTCACGTCATCTTCCTCCCCCTCCGTCATCTTCCCCCCCTCCGCCATCTCCCCCCCCCTCCGCCATCTCCCCCCCCTCCGTCATCTTCCCCCTCCGTCATCTTCCCCCTCCGTCATCTTCCCCTCTCCATAACGTTGAGCCCTCACAATGGATGTCTTTATTAGCCACAATGTTTCTCCCAACAGTGGATGTCTTCATTAGCCACATTTCGCCCTCACAGTGGATATCATTATTAGGCACAACGTTTCGCCCCAACAGCGTATACTTTATTAACGGCAATGCTCCTCGCAGTGGGTTCTTATATTAACAAGTTTCACCCACACAATGGCTTTATAATGTTCCTCTGTGGGCGAAACGTTGTCGTTAGCGAAGGTGTGTGCTGTATCTAAGTCTCAGTGACTCCAGGGTGATTGCAACTGCTGCTCCTTTCACTTAACGCTAACGAATTTCGCAGTCGGTGAAGGAAATGTCGCCTTTCGTTGAGAAACATTTCCTCGTTAAAATATCATTATTTCACATTAATCGGTATTTTATACCATTTTTACCCCAGAGTTGTAATATAAATAGGCTGGTGTTCTTTATTCCCTCCTTTATTCGGCAGTTTTCCTTAACCTCCTTTCTCCTCTATGCGTCTCTTCCGTCCGATCCTTCGTTTTTAACGTTAACTAGTTCGTTTGCGAGCAGTCGATTCGTGTGGCAATATCGTTTAATACTTTTTCGCGAAGCTTGAGAAATGAAAATGTGGCTACAATGTTGGTGATGAACATTATCATCACAGGGAAGGGATGAATACGGTAGAGGGTCGTACAGTAACTGTGGAATGAGAAGTAATCAGGTTTAATTCCGGAGAAGGGAAGGGAAGGGAAGCTTTGGGGTCTATGAATCAACAACCCTTTACTGACATGGAAGGGACACATGTGCGATGAACTTCGTGCTAAGAACGGCAATATCTCAGAACTGACAATGCCTGGTCATGGCCCGGGCCGCGGGGGCGTTGATCCCTTGAACACCCTCCAGGAACATCCTTCAAGGAAGGACAGGTGACTGCGAGAGGAGACTGCAGCAGGACCCCTAGTAACGTAATGTATTATTCCATAGGTACAATTCTGTAGGATGTCCAGTAATTCTGGAACCGTAGGGTATCAACGCAAAACACGATACTCGTAATACCATTCGCCAAGTATGTGCTCACTGTCTCTCGTCGCACCGGTAAGTTAGAGGAAGTCCTCGGTCAGATGACCAAAAGCTCCAGCTGTGGGTTATGATGTGACTAAGACCCGCGTCAGGAAACACTTGTCCTGTTTACGGGCGAACACTATACCTATCTCGTCAGCATTCGTGTATCAATAATAAATTGTTCTTACTCTGAACACATTTTGTAAATAAAACCTCTGTTATTGCCGTTTTAATTATGGTTCCACGTAGAGGTAGACATGTGGGACACCTTATACAGATGCAGACGTTTTAGCTTATCCAAGGTAATTTTTGCACTGTTTAATAACTGTGTTTATGTGTAACTGTGTCTAAATAAACTTACACCACGAGCACAGCTCGACTCCAATAGGTAATAACACATTTGGAGGCGCCTTTATTTGCAGGCACTACAACATTCCCTCCACAAAGAAGCATTCCGTCACAGACATCCCGTGATAAGGAGGAAGGTTCCTTCAGACAATGGAACATCTGCGGGACTGAGAAACATTACTTGTAAGTGAGGAGCCAGCTCTTCTTCCTGATACGAGAGCTCCTTTGTCTCAGGAAGGCTTTAAGAGGACGCTCTATCTGTCCTCTTGACGTGCCCAAGGCTCACTAAGCTCCCGTCTCCAAAAAATATACCAGATTTTGTTTCTTCTTCGTGGTCGATATAATTCATATTCATGCATAATTAATTTTAGTCTGTTTTTGAGAGGTTAATAAAACCCCGAGAGGAAAAAAAAATATCACGCTTCGACTTGTGCCTTTTTTGTCATGGGAAAATTAATTATTATTTTCTGAAAGGGAATTATTTAACGCTAATGTTATCATGTATTTTGATTACATCACTTCGGTAAATTCTCGATCATTTAAGCAGTATTTTTTCGTGAAAGTTATAAGATATTTCTTTGATGCCGCTGGGCACACTATCACATTTTGCAAATTTAATTCTCTTTTGGATGGAGTAGTGAATGAATGCAATTATTGAAAATTGAATTAATTTCGGTAATAGAGAGAGGGAAAATTTGTTTTCAGTGTATGTGTACGAGAATCAAAGATATATATATATATATATATATAATATATATATATATACATACATATACATGTATATATATATGTCGTGCCGAATATGTAAAACTGGTCAATTAGCAAGAACTCATTTAAAATTAAGTCTTTTCTAAAATTTTCTTTCATACATTTAAAGATATATTTTTTTCATTAATGTTGGTGTAAAAATTTTTAATTTTGCACCAAAAGAATCTTAGAAAACCTACCTAACCTTATTATAACAAGAACAATTTATTTTAGCCTAACCCAACTAAATATATTTTAGATTTGTTTACAGTAATTTAATACTAACCAAACACAGTGAAATATATTTTTTTCGTTAGGTTCAGAATGATTTTGGCGATATTACTGCATACACAAATTTTCACTTTTCCTATATGGCAAGATGAGCGTTGCTATTTAAGCCAAGATCGCAAATTCTGCCTATTCGGCACGACATATATAATTTAAGAGATAATGTATATATATTTATATATATGTATATATATATATATACATGTATATATATGTATATATATATACATGTATATATATATATAATATATATACATATATATACATGTGTATATAATTATATATATATATATATAATTTAAGAGATAATGTATATATATATTTATATGTATATATATATATACATGTATATATATATTTATATATATATACATGTATATATATGTATATATATATTTATATATATGTATATATATATATATACATGTATATATATATTTATATATATACATGTATATATATGTATATATTATATAGATATATAAATATATATATATACATATATATACGTGTGTATATATACATATATATATATATATATATATATATATATATATATATATATATATATATATATATCAGGGAAGAGAGAGGTGAAGGTTTATAAACTAAAAGAGGAGGCAGTTAGGGTAAGATATAAACAGCTATTGGAGGATAGATGGGCTAATGAGAGCATAGGCAATGGGGTCGAAGAGGTATGGGGTAGGTTTAAAAATGTAGTGTTAGAGTGTTCAGCAGAAGTTTGTGGTTACAGGAAAGTGGGTGCGGGAGGGAAGAGGAGCGATTGGTGGAATGATGATGTAAAGAGAGTAGTAAGGGAGAAAAAGTTAGCATATGAGAAGTTTTTACAACGTAGAAGTTATGCAAGGAGGGAAGAGTATATGGAGAAAAAGAGAGAGGTTAAGAGAGTGGTGAATCAATGTAAAAAGAGAGCAAATGAGAGAGTGGGTGAGATGTTATCAACAAATTTTGTTGAAAATAAGAAAAAGTTTTGGAGTGAGATTAACAAGTTAAGAAAGCCTAGAGAACAAATGGATTTGTCAGTTAAAAATAGGAGAGGAGAGTTATTAAATGGAGAGTTAGAGGTATTGGGAAGATGGAGGGAATATTTTGAGGAATTGTTAAATGTTGATGAAGATAGGGAAGCTGTGATTTCGTGTATAGGACAAGGAGGAATAACATCTTGTAGGAGTGAGGAAGAGCCAGTTGTGAGTGTGGGGGAAGTTCTTGAGGCAGTAGGTAAAATGAAAGGGGGTAAGGCAGCCGGGATTGATGGGATAAAGATAGAAATGTTAAAAGCAGGTGGGGATATAGTTTTGGAGTAGTTGGTGCAATTATTTAATAAATGTATGGAAGAGGGTAAGGTACCTAGGGATTGGCAGAGAGCATGCATAGTTCCTTTGTATAAAGGCAAAGGGGATAAAAGAGTGCAAAAATTATAGGGGGATAAGTCTGCTGAGTATACCTGGTAAAGTGTATGGTAGAGTTATTATTGAAAGAATTAAGAGTAAGACGGAGAATAGGATAGCAGATGAACAAGGAGGCTTTAGGATAGGTAGGGGGTGTGTGGACCAGGTGTTTACAGTGAAACATATAAGTGAACAGTATTTAGATAAGGCTAAAGAGGTCTTTGTGGCATTTATGGATTTGGAAAAGGCGTATGACAGGGTGGATAGGGGGGCAATGTGGCAGATGTTGCAAGTGTATGGAGTAGGAGGTAGGTTACTGAAAGCAGTGAAGAGTTTTTACGAGGATAGTGAGGCTCAAGTTAGAGTATGTAGGAAAGAGGGAAATTATTTCCCAGTAAAAGTAGGCCTTAGACAAGGATGTGTGATGTCACCGTGGTTTAATATATTTATAGATGGGGTTGTAAGAGAAGTAAATGCGAGGGTCTTGGCAAGAGGCGTGGAGTTAAAAGATAAAGAATCACACACAAAGTGGGAGTTGTCACAGCTGCTCTTTGCTGATGACACTGTGCTCTTGGGAGATTCTGAAGAGAAGTTGCAGAGATTGGTGGATGAATTTGGTAGGGTGTGCAAAAGAAGAAAATTAAAGGTGAATACAGGAAAGAGTAAGGTTATGAGGATAAGATTAAGTGATGAAAGATTGGATATCAGATTGGAGGGAGAGAGTATGGAGGAGGTGAATGTATTCAGATATTTGGGAGTGGACGTGTCAGCGGATGGGTCTATGAAAGATGAGGTGAATCAAAGAATTGATGAGGGGAAAAGAGTGAGTGGTGCACTTAGGAGTCTGTGGAGACAAAGAACTTTGTCCTTGGAGGCAAAGAGGGGAATGTATGAGAGTATAGCTTTACCAACGCTCTTATATGGGTGTGAAGCATGGGTGATGAATGTTGCAGCGAGGAGAAGGCTGGAGGCAGTGGAGATGTCATGTCTGAGAGCAATGTGTGGTGTGAATATAATGCAGAGAATTCGTAGTTTGGAAGTTAGGAGGAGGTGCGGGATTACCAAAACTGTTGTCCAGAGGGCTGAGGAAGGGTTGTTGAGGTGGTTCGGACATGTAGAGAGAATTGAGCGAAACAGAATGACTTCAAGAGCGTATCTGTCTGTAGTGGAAGGAAGGCGGGGTAGGGGTCGGCCTAGAAAAGGTTGGAGAGAGGGGGTAAAGGAGGTTTTGTGTGCGATGGGCTTGGACTTCCAGCAGGCATGCGTGAGCGTGTTTGATAGGAGTGAATGGAGACAAATGGTTTTTAATACTTGACGTGCTGTTGGAGTGTGAGCAAAGTAACATTTATGAAGGGGTTCAGGGAAACCGGCAGGCCGGACTTGAATCCTGGAGATGGAAAGTACAGTGCCTGCACTCTGAAGGAGGGGTGTTAATGTTGCAGTTTAAAAACTGTAGTGTAAAGCACCCTTCTGGCAAGACAGTGATGGAGTGAATGATGGTGAAAGTTTTTCTTTTTCGGGCCACCCTGCCTTGGTGGGAATCGGCCAGTGTGATAATAATAATATATATATATATATATATATATATATATATATATAATATATATATATATATATATATATATATATATATATATATATATATATATATAATGTCGTGCCGAATAAAGAGAACTTGCGATCTTGGCTTAAATAGCAACGCTCATCTTGCCATTTAGGACAAGTGAAAAATTGTGTATGCAATAATTTCGCCAAAATCATTCTGTACCTAACGAAAAAAAATTTTCACTGTGTTTGTTTAGTATTAAATTACTGTAAACAAATCTAAAATATATATAGTTGGGTTAGGCTAAAATAAATTGTTCTTGTTATAATAAGGTTAGGTAAGTTTTCTAAGATTCTTTTGGTGCAAAATTAATTTTTTTTACATTAACATTAATGAAAAAAATATATCTTTAAACGTATAAGAGAAAATTTTAGAAAGGACTTAATTTTAATTGAGTTCTTGCTAATTGACCAGTTTTACATATTCGGCACGACATATATATGTATATATATATATATATATATATATATATATATATATATATATATATATATATATATATATATATATATATATATATATACATATATATATATATATATATATATATATATATGTGTGTATGTATATACATGTAAATTATATATATATATATATATATATATATATATATATATATATTATAAATCTGGGTGTAACAAAGATATATACATAGTGTCAAATACTCCATCCCTGAAGCTGCGTCATGGATATTAATGACCTCAATTTTCATGGAAATAAATACAAGTTGTTAGCACTTGCTCTTGAATGAAATAAAAAAATGAATATCTAAACATTTGCCATAATTATTTTTTTTAATTACAAACACTTGCCACTCCTTGCGCGCACGTGCATGCATCCTTACATACGCGAGTTTGCATATTTACGTGTTTGTCCGTGTATGAGTTTGTGTATATGTGTGTATTCACCTAATTACACTCATTTGGACGTATTTGAGGGGGTTGGTTCACAGCTCCTGACTCATCAGTTAATATTTCTAAATAAAATGATAAGATTTAGTTAAATTCTTAACCCAGAAAGATAGTCTGATTTAAAATTATGATATTGTTTATGTGTCTGCACACGAGAACTATAGTTTTTTTATCGTTATATACGATATGATCATCAGGCGATAATTTCGCTGTAGTGTTTGATGTATGAAACTTCTGCCTGTCTAACCTATGCTCTTTTTCTTATATTTCAATTCATTTATCATATATTTACAATCAGTGGTGCTGCACTCTGGTTGCTAGCCGCCTGATTATCCCTGGAATATCTTACAATTAGTGGGGCTGCCTGATTATCCCTGGAATATCTTACAATTAGTGATGCTGCACTCTGGTTGCTAGTTGCCTGATTATCCCTGGAATATCTTACAATTAGTGGGGCTGCCTGATTATCCCTGAGATATCTTACAGTTAGTGGGGTTGCAGTCTGGTTGCTAGCTGCCTGATTATCCCTGGAATATCTTACAATTAGTGGGGCTGCCTGATTATCCCTGGAATATCTTACAATTAGTGATGCTGCACTCTGGTTGCTAGTTGCCTGATTATCCCTGGAATATCTTACAATTAGTGGGGCTGCCTGATTATCCCTGAGATATCTTACAGTTAGTGGGGTTGCAGTCTGGTTGCTAGCTGCCTGATTATCCCTGGAATATCTTACAATTAGTGGGGCTGCCTGATTATCCCTGGAATATCTTACAATTAGTGATGCTGCACTCTGGTTGCTAGTTGCCTGATTATCCCTGGAATATCTTACAATTAGTGGGGCTGCCTGATTATCCCTGAGATATCTTACAGTTAGTGGGGCTGCAGTCTGGTTGCTAGCTGCCTGATTATCCCTGGAATATCTTACAATTAGTGATGCTGCACTCTGGTTGCTAGTTGCCTGATTATCCCTGGAATATCTTACAATTAGTGGGGCTGCCTGATTATCCCTGAGATATCTTACAGTTAGTGGGGTTGCAGTCTGGTTGCTAGCTGCCTGATTATCCCTGGAATATCTTACAATTAGTGGGGCTGCCTGATTATCCCTGAGACATCTTACAGTTAGTGGGGTTGCAGTCTGGTTGCTGGCTGCCTGATTATCCCTGGAATATCTTAAAATTAGTGGGGCTGCCTGATTATCCCTGGGATATCTTACAATTAGTGGGGCTGCCTGATTATCCCTGGGATATCTTACATTTAGTGGGGCTGCCTGATTATCCCTGGGATATCTTACAATTAGTGGGGCTGCGCTATGGTTCCTAGATGCCTAATTATCACTGGGATATCTTGGCTATGTTCTAAACTTGCTGTGTCAGGTATTTATCGTTGCATCTCTTCATTTCATATTTCATCTCTTCTTCATAACATGTTCCGGAATAGTGCTGGAAGTAGAGCTTACTCATACTGATGGTACTGGTCTTAGTACGTGACCATCCTGATAGTAAAGGACCTAGCACTTGTCCATACTTACAGTGAAAGACCTAGCGCTTGTCCATACTGAGAGTACTGGTCCTAGCACAAGGTCATCCTAGTCCTAGTACTTATCCATCCTGATGATATACCACAACATCACCCCTACCTCCTCGACCTCCCCCACCTTCTCCATCTCCCTGATCTCCCCTATCTTCCCCATCTAACCTAATCAGCATTTTAAAAAACAATATCTTTCCCAGCATCCCTCTGAGCTACCTTTACAAATGCCGTCCTACAGTCAAAAAATATGCAGTGAACCCCTCATTGACTAATCATAGAGAACCCACGCTTTTATAATGAGCCGGGACCATTATATATTGATTTGAAAGGCATAGTGATAGTGCAAAGGCATTTATAGCATAAGCCTTTTTGTCACAACGTTTCGTTCACAGGCGAGCGAAAAAAAAGTCGGCTTCTGGCTGCCTCGTAGGCAATGCTTATTTTAAATTGTTAACTCGCATTTTCTTTTTATTCCGCTGTACTGTCACATTCAAAATACCTTCACTTGCAGAGCACTTAATGTTGCTAGCACGTTTAGAGTCGCTCTTGTACGAGATTAATATCTCGCGGAAAAAACGCAAAACACTGGCGAATCTAATATGCTTTCGATGCTACGTGTGTGTGTGTGTGTGTGTGTGTGTGTGTGTGTGTGTGTGTGTGTGTGTGTGTGTGTGTGTGTTACCATTTTGTCCTAGGCACATGTCGATTAGACACTTGGCCTGTTGTATATAAGTGTGTGTGTGTGTATGTATGCGCGCGCGTGTGTGTGTGTGTGTGTGTGTGTGTGTGTGTGTGTGTGTGTGTGTGTGTGTTACCATTCTGTCCTAGGCACATGTCGATTAGACACTTGGCCTGTTGTATATAAGTGTGTGTGTGTGTATGTATGCGCGCGTGTGTGTGTATGTGTGTGTATGTATGTATGTGTGTGCGTGTGTGTCTGGGGGGGGGGATGAAGATCGTTTTACCTAGAATTTTTGCGAGCATGTGAAAATAATAATTATTATTATTATTATTATTATTATTATTATTATTATTATTATTATTATGAATGTGGAAGCGCTAGATGCGCAGGAAACAAGCATCACCTGGAGAAAGGGGCTAACAAATTTGATCCACAGGAACGTCAGCTCTAATTCCGTGGATTAAATGCTCTTCACTATCATTAAGGCACCTTCCATAAAGATAATTCACTCACATTATAGAAGCATATATAATTAATCTAATTTGTTTTCCTTAATTATACTAATGAATTCATCCCTCATTCTTTCAGATAATTAACTAATTAAGGGTCATTAACGATTACTAAAAGACATTAGTTTATTACCCAAATCAAACTTGATTTTTTTTGTCATGAGGAAATTAATTTTGAGTTAAAAATATGTTTACTCTCTTCCCTTCTTGACGCTGATGAAGGGCTTTTGATCAGAGGAAGTGGATCTACCCACATTTTCTCTAGGATCAAATCTTCCCTGGGAATGAGAGGATTTGGGCTCTAATCCCCAAAAACAAGAGCTTCCCCTCTCTTAACCAGCATCAAGGTTCAAACATAGGTTCAAACATAGGTTTAAACATTGGTTTGAACATTGGTTTAAACATTGGTTTAAATATTGGTTTAAACATTGGTTTAAACATTGGTTTTAAAGATGTGAGCATACACTAGAAAACAGAAAAACGTTTCGGCCCTGAACTGAATTAGCGAAACTCCCAGGACCGAAACGTTCCCTAATAAATATGTCCTCCTGTTACCTCGCTTGTTTTTTAACCAGAGGATAGCCTCTTAATATTTCTGGCCAGTAACATCATATAAACAGTAACTATCATTTGGATTGGGTGGGTAACTTTGAGAAGGAAAAAAAAAGTTTAAATTTGTGCAATCACCGCCGGCTTGTGCAAGCCTCTGTTGGTGGGACGGAGGCAGGTGATGATGAAGGGAAAGAGGAAGGGGGGGAGGAAGACGAGGGGAAGGGATGGGTGAGGATGAGAGTGGAGGTAAGAGATCGCGTGAAAGGTTGCTGATGCTATATATATATGCGTTGCTGTCTCCACGACTATTTAGAACTTGGCGTATTACGAATGTTGTTTAGGGTTGTGGTACGGGTGGTGGTGGCGATTGTGGTAGTGGTGATTGTCGTTGGTAATTGTGATCGTGATGCTTGTTGTGGGTGATTGTGGTCGTGGTAACTGTCGTTCGTAATTGAGTTGGTGATGCTTGTCGTTGGTGATTGTAGTGGTGGTGATCGTGGTGGTGGTAATTGTGGCGGTAGTGATTTTGGTGGCGGTGGTTGTGATGGTGGTGATTGTTGCGGTACTGATTTTGGTGGTGGTGTGGTGGTAGTGATTTTAGTGGTGGTGGTGGTGGTTTGAAACCAATTCATGAATAACAACAACTCATAGCTGAGGTAGGATCCTAATCTAGCTTGTTAAAATAAGCAAATAAAACATAACATCTCATAGCTTTTACGGTGAACTCATGTGCCATAACATATCTTAACAGTAGGCCTCCTGCAGTGCTCCTTATATTCCTATAAAGTGAGCTGTGGTAGGATAAATCTTCTAAAATGAGTTCAGGCGTTATACCTTGTAAAATTAGCTGAGGTAGGATAACATAGCTTGTAAAATTAGCTGAGGTAGGATAACACATAGCTTGTAAAATTAGCTGAGGTAGGATAACACATAGCTTGTAGAGTGTATTAATTAAGACTGGATAACAGATCTTAGCTTGTAAAATGAAACGAGGTAGAATAAAGGTTCTTAGCTTGTAAAATACAGAAGCATTTGTAAACAATAGATTACCTAGAAATAGAGCATAATAATAGATAGGTTTAGGCGCCACGGGAAATAGAGTAAAAAATAGCTGATACGCTTTCGTTTCTCCCCTCTTTTTTTTCTTTATAGGGGGAGGGGGTGCATTCTGTTAGTGTTCATGGTCCAAGGAATTGGAAATTACTTCACTTCTTTTCCTTTAGGGCTGTTTCTCTCAATCTTCTCTTCCACTGCTTCCCTCCCTCTTCTCTTCCACTGCTTCCCTCCCTCTTCTCTTCCACTGCTTCCCTCCCTCTTCTCTTCCACTGCTTCCCTCCCTCTTCTCTTCCACTGCTTCCCTCCCTCTTCTCTTCCACTGCTTCCCTCCCTCTTCTCTTCCACTGCTTCCCTCCCTCTTCTCTTCCACTGACTCCTTTGTCCTTAATGGGTAACTTTCAATATTTTGGATGCGCCCCGAAACCGTGTGCCGCCATTCTTTTTCATTGCACCATATAGCTAAAATAGCATAACTGCAGGTACACTGCATCTACTCTTTACACGCACGTAAGCTCTACACCTGGTTGATTAATGTGGTTTAAAGCCTATCCACTACACTAGGGTCATTAAGGTTGCACATAACCTGCTTACCACCAGACAAGAATACTTCAATACCTAAATTTTGAATTAAGGTAAATTCTACATATACAGGCAGGCCCCACTTTACAGCGATTCGCTAATACAGCGTTTTTTTTTTTTGTCATACCCATTCTTCATTTACTCATACCTACAATAAATATAGCAGCGGGTGAGGGAAAAAGGAAGGGACAGTAAATACTCTGTTTATAAACTAAGAACCCTAAATGCTAATTTGTCTGGCACTCCCTGTCCTCTTCCATTACGTCCCTCGTTCTCCTCTCCCACTACTTCCCTTCCTCTCCCATACCTTCTCTCAACTTCGTTCACCTTCTTCCCTTCTTTCCCCTCCCCAAAAAATGTCTGTAAAACCTGAATTTCAGGTAAGTAAAGTTAGTATTGATAGAGGGAGAGAGAAACACACTTACAAAGTTTTCCAATCTGCATCGCCCTCTCCACTAGCGGTCTCTCAAGGATTGCCCTATCTAATCTCACTTTACCTATCCCCTATCCTAGCCCCAATCCTCCTCTCTGAGACTACCACTGCGTTCATTTATCCTTATCTCTTTTAAAATTATTCTCTCCAATGTCACTGGACCTGTAATTTATCCTAGTTCCCTTTCCTGAGTACAATCACTGTTGCCCTTTACACAAATGGTCTGTACAGAATAATCCCATCAAATCCTGCCGGACTTATTCTCTATTCTAGCCCAAATAACGTCCGATACCACCACTGTGATCGCTAGTGGTCTCTTCGGCGTTACATTGTCCAGTCTCACTGGTTCTATCACTGCAGCCTTTCTCGCTAAAGATTCCTTTATAATTACAATTTCCAGTCACACTGAACCTTACTCCTATCCAGGCCCGTATACCCAACCAACTTTTATTATTATTATTATTTATTATTATTATTATTATTATTATTATTATTATTATTATTATTATTATTATCTCTGGTGAGCAATAAACTCCCGTGAATCATATAGCACCTGTGAAGTGATATTCAATTTGATTTAATTACGTATATAGTCTACAGTCTTGTATTGATAGTCACTGGATAGATGAACATCTACAAATAAAGATGCCAGTATGTTTCACATACGTCTAATTCATCATCTTGTTGGTATTGTATACCATTCATATACAACATAATGTCTCCAGACACAGATAATTTATTCTCTGTGAGAAGCTCTCCGCTATTTTGCGTGACATATTACCTTCAGTCAGACTACACAGAACTCGCCACCTGCAGGTGGTCGCTGCTTCTTCGAGTTGGAACCAACGTTTTTACTGTTATTGTGGTGGATGTTGCGAGTTATCCCCTGCCTGTAGCATGAATATTTGTAATTTATTTTTCAGGTTTTCATGTTCTGAGTCTGACTGGTCTTGTTCGTCGTCCAGGAGGCTGGTGTTTCCCTTTACCCTCCTTGCACGAGCCCTAAAAATATTTTTTGACACTGGCTGGGAACGACGTTTCCTCTGTGTGAAATCCTATGAAGTTGATAAAGGTTAATCACGCTCTACACTGACCGAAACGTTGCCTCAATAAAAGATTGTTTTACAATGTGTCGCTTTTTCATTATTGTTGGTAGCACATCAGGATCTAATCTGCCTGGCTTCGGTAACAAACTTTACCATATTCCTGGTATGTGAAGGCACTCATCTCTCGAGGATTAGTGTTACCGATGGTAGACAGAGATAATGGCACTAGTTCTACTGTGATTCTTGAGGTAAACTTTTATTAGGCGCCGCTAGTGTTCAAACGATCTGTTCACTGTCAGTTCTCTCTCTCTCTCTCTCTCTCTCTCTCTCTCTCTCTCTCTCTCTCTCTCTCTCTCACTTTCTTTCTTTCTTTCTTTCTCTCTCTCTCTCTCTCTCTCTCTCTCTCTCTCTCTCTCTCTCTCTCTCTCTCTCTCTCTCTCTCTCTCTGTCTCATTGTTTCTCAGCCTTCCTCCCTCTCCTCTCCCTTCCCCTCTCCTCGATTTCTGCTCTTTAGTCTTGCCTTTAATTGGTATTGGTCAAGGACTTGCACCGGCTTCTGGCAGCGTCTAGTAATGCTTTTATGTACGTCTGGGTCAAAGAGGCTCCTCCATGCGGAAAACTTAGCCAAATACTCCAGCAATTCCGCCACTCCGGAAATATTCAGCCTCTAAATTGGAATCCGTGTCTGTCGATAGAGGTGAGCTGGAGTAGGCATTGACGAGGGGAAATTAAGCAGTCGATGAATAGCCAAGCAGTTAAGCGTGTGTTCAGGCGCTAACTACTGATGGTCATTGGCAGTCGTCCTTCAAAAGCTGCGAGCAGTCAAAGTGCTCGAAAATCTCACAACCAGAACTACCTTCAGTGATGCTGCGCACCTGCCAGGTAGCGCAGTAGCCAGTTTAGTGTATGACACTAATTATTCAATGAGCACATTCTCAGTAGCAATGATTTTAGTGAAGTCAGTGAGATTTTGTCACAGTATAAGTAGTCACTACTAATTCTTACAAACCAATGATACCTGATTACTTCGTCTTACTATAAGTGATTTTAATCACAGTCCATGATTATATGTATGTATGTATGCATGTATATATATTATATATATATATATATATATATATATATATATATATATATATATATATATTATATATATATATATATTATATATATATATATATATATGGGAGAAATGATGACTAAACTCCAGATTGCAAATATGAAAAAAATACCACAATGAAAATAGGAAATAGAACCTGATTGACTTACACTTGGCTTACAGGTGGTAAACTAATACCCTTGTATTAGTTCAGTTATATTCTATACTGCGACTGTTTTACACGAATGTTATAGTGGGGCTCAGGTGTAGTGATGGTTGTAGAAAAATACTGTAGACTGTTGTGGAGGGGTTGTTAAAGTAGGCGTTACAATTGTAGCTTGTCTGCCTCTGCGCGTCTGATCACTTAGCGTGGGAGAGGCTGAGATTGGGATCTCTGGTCTTCGGCCTACGCTGGAGGGGATGGGGGGAAGGAAGTTACATGTCAGCATAGCCAGGGAGCCTGACTATAATGTTGTTAGGTAGTTTAAGTATACATAATGGTGACAGAAAGACTGTCCTCGTGTCACCAGTATGTGCACGGAATGTCTTTATTCAGTAGAGATAGGGGCATATTACTCTTATCAGACAGTTTATTCAAGGAATAAAAAGTCACAATACCATGACTGGAACAATACACAAATAACCCACACATAGAAAGAAACTTATGACGACATTTCGGTCTGACTTGGACCAGTAAAGTTAATGTGTATTGAAAACTTACCTGGGGCCTTGAATCGTAAACAAAGGTAAACGCGTCTTTCATGTCCATCTCACATGTCGAGACTGAAATTTTATCTTTTTCTAACCACCCTCCCCCTCCAAAAAAAAAAAAAAAAAACTTGTTACGCTTTATACAGCAAAAAAAAAAAACTCGTTTTTCGGCCTGTATTGCAATGGAATTTTTAGTTTTGATGGTTGGATTACCTGTTGTGTGGAAATTCCATTTCGGGACTTCATTATCTAGGTCGAGTGGTGTGTTAATTAGCCTAGGTTTAATATTAATGATTTAGAGGCAGTGTATTACAGTGGCATTAAGAGCTGGTCTCCATTGTTTGTTGACGAGGCTTCTTTGTCACTTTGCCTGTTATAAAGTTTGTCACTCGTGTGTTATGAAGCTTGACACTGTTACGTGTTACAAAGTCTGTCACTCTTGTGCGTTACAAAGTCTGTCACCGTTACATGTTATAAGGTTGTTATTGTCACAACAAATAGAGGTTAAAAGAAAGTGATTGACAAAACTTAATCGCCACTGTGGCAGATATAATACTTTACAGTCAATTTCCATATGAATGTTATAATTTATACAGTTGATTCCACGGAAGATGAGACGTGCTTGCCACTGCTGTCTGTATTATTAGTTTTTTCACTGCTGGCTGTATTATATGGTTTGTTTTTCACTGCTGTATGTCTTACGAGGATTGTTGATCGCTGTGGCCTGCGTTTATAAGGTTTATTTTTTACTGTCATCTACATTATAAGTTTATTTCTTAGTGATATCTGCATTATAAAGTTTATTTTGACTTATCTCCACCATAAGGCTTGTTTATCTGGGTACTCAAGGTGGTCAGGAAGAGGAATGACCTGAAGGAGGAAGTTGTGCAGGAAGGGTTTATGCCCATGAGACTATTGAGGAAGTAAATCCGGTAGGCTGCAAGAGGCAGAGACAGGAGCTGAAACTCGACCTTGCAAGCACAAAGACGTGAGAAAATACACACACACACACACACACACACACACACACACACACACACACACACACACACGAGGAAAATTAAATCAGATGAGGATCAGGCAGGACTTCAAAGAGACCTGGACAGACTGGACACCTGATCCAGCAACTGGCTTCTCGAATTTAACCCCGCCAAATGCAAAGCCATGAAGATCGGGGAGGGGCAAAGAAGACCGCAGACGGAGTATAGGCTAGGTGGACAGAGACTGCAAACCTCGCTCAAGGAGAAAGATCTTGGGGTGAGTATAACGCCGAGCACGTCTCCGGAAGCACACATCAACCAGATAACTGCTGCAGCATATGGGCGCCTGAAAAACCTGAGAATGTTCCCTTACCTTAGTAAGAAGTCGTTCAAGACACTGTACACCGTGTATGTCAGGCCCATACTGGAGTATGCAGCACCAGTTTGGAACCCACACCAGGTCAAGCACGTCAAGAAATTAGAGAAAGTACAAAGGTTTGCGACAAGGTTAGTTCCAGAGCTAAGGGGAATGTCCTATGAGAAAGGTTAAGGAAAATAGGACTGACGACACTGGAGAACAGGAGGGTTAGGGGAGACATGATAATGACATATAAAATACTGCGTGGAATAGATAAGATGGACAGACAGGATGCTTCAAAGAGAGGACACAGAAACAAGGGGTCACAATTGGAAGTTGAAGATCCAGATGAGTCAAAGGGATGTTAGAAAGTATTTCTTCAGTCATAGAGTAGTCAGGAAGTGGAGTAGCCTAGCAAGCGAGGTAGTGGAGGCAGGAACCATACATAGCTTTTAGTTGAGGTATGATAAAGCTCATGGAGCAGGGGGAGAGTAGCACTCGGTGAAGAGGCGGGGCCAGGAGCTGAGTCTCGACCCCTGCAACCACAATTAGGTGAGTACAATTAGGTGAGCGCGCGCGCACACACACACACACACGCACACACACACACACGGCTGAGAGGCAAGCAGGAGTTCCGGAGTGTGTACCTCGACCGAGACAGAACACAGGACGAAAGGAAGACAATGAAAGAGAGAGTTCAAAAACGAAAGGAGAAATGGGAGGAAATGAAAAAGGAGAGCAGAATGACCCAGGATCAAATGGAAGGACAAGCGCACCCCCCAGAAACACCTGCAGAAGGACTCCAGCCACGACACCCCCAAGGCAACTGAACAATCCAAACCAACCATCACACACCGATCCCTCTGTTTCCACCCCCCGCACCACAGTTACAGTATTAGAACAGAAGTTGAAGGTTTGGTACACAAATGCAGATGGATTAACGAATAAACATGAGGAATGGCAAGAAAGAATCAATGAGAAGTCCCCAGACATCATAGCAGTTACAGAAACAAAACTCATGGAGACAATAACAGATGCAATCTTCCCACCAGGATACCAGATCATGAGGAAAGATAGAAGGGGCAGGGGGGGAGGTGGGGTTGCTCTGCTCGTAAAAAACAGATGGAAATTCGAGAAAATGGAAGGAATAGATGAGACGGGAGAAAGAGACTACATAGCAGGTACACTTCAGTCTGGTGAACACAAAGTGGTCATTGCAGTGATGTATAATCCACCACAGAACTGCAGGAGGCCAAGAGAGGAATATGAAGAGAGCAACAGAGCAATGGTGGACACACTTGCTGAGGTGGCAAGAAGAGCTCACTCCAGCAGAGCAAAGTTGCTGGTTATGGGGGATTTCAACCACAGGGAGATTGACTGGGTAAACCTGGAGCCACATGGGGGTCCCGAAACATGGAGAGCCAGGATGTTGGACGTGGTGCTGGAAAACCTCATGCACCAACATGTTAAGGACACTACCAGAGTGAGAGGGGAGGATGAACCAGCAAGATTGGACCTTGTGTTCACCCTGGGCAGCTCAGACATTGAGGACATCAAGTATGAGAGTCCCCTAGGAGCTAGCGACCACGTGGTTCTGTGCTTTGAATAC
Organism: Cherax quadricarinatus; assembly: GCF_038502225.1. Taxonomy (NCBI): domain Eukaryota; kingdom Metazoa; phylum Arthropoda; class Malacostraca; order Decapoda; family Parastacidae; genus Cherax; species Cherax quadricarinatus. The sequence continues at coordinate 6,351,216 of NC_091360.1, read as the reverse complement.
ATAGTAGAGCTGCAAGTGGAGAGAATAACAGGAGTAGAATGGGAAAAGCCTGACTATAAAAGAGGGGACTACATAGGGTTGAAGAACTTCCTGCGGGAGGTCCAGTGGGACAGAGAACTGGCAGGAAAGCCAGTAAATGAAATGATGGATTATGTAGCAACAAAATGCAAGGAGGCAGTGGAAAGGTTCATTCCCAAGGGCAACAGTAACAACGGGAAGACCAGAACAAGCCCCTGGTTCACCCGACGGTGTAAGGAGGCAAAAACAAAGTGCAATAGAGAATGGAAAAAGTACAGAAGGCAGAGAACACACGAAAATAGGGAGATCAGTCGCAGAGCCAGGAATGAGTACGCACAGGTAAGGAGGGAGGCCCAGCGACAGTATGAAAATGACATAGCATCGAGAATCAAGACTGACCCGAAACTGTTGTATAGCCACATCAGGAGGAAGACAACAGTCAAAGACCAGGTGATCAGATTAAGGACAGGAGGTGGAGAACTCACAAGAAATGATCAGGAGGTATGTGAGGAGCTGAACTGGAGATTTAAGGAAGTTTTTACAGTAGAGACAGGAAGGGCTGTGGGAAGACAGAACAGAAGGGAACATCAAGAGGGAATATACCAAAAAGTGTTGGATGACATACGAACAACTGAGGAGGAGGTGAAGAAGCTCTTAAGTGACCTTGACACCTCAAAGGCGATGGGACCGGACAATATCTCCCCATGGGTCCTTAGAGAAGGAGCAGAGATGCTGTGTGTGCCTCTAACCACAATCTTCAACACATCCCTTGAAACTGGGCAACTACCTGAGAAATGGAAAACAGCTAATGTAGTCCCCATATTTAAGAAAGGAAACAGAAACGAGGCACTAAACTACAGACCTGTGTCTCTGACATGTATTGTGTGCAAAGTCATGGAGAAGATTATCAGGAGGAGAGTGGTCGAACACCTGGAAAGGAACAAGATTATAAATGAAAACCAGCATGGGTTCATGGAAGGCAAATCTTGTATCACAAACCTCCTGGAGTTTTATGACAAGGTAACAGAAGTAAGACATGAGAGAGAGGGTTGGGTAGATTGCGTTTTCCTAGACTGCAGGAAGGCCTTTGACACAGTTCCCCACAAGAGATTAGTGCAGAAGCTGGAGGATCAGGCACACGTAAAAGGAAGGGCACTGCAATGGATAAGGGAATACCTGACAGGGAGGCAGCAACGAGTCATGGTACGTGAAGAGGTATCACAGTGGGCGCCTGTTACGAGCGGGGTCCCACAGGGGTCAGTTCTAGGACCAGTGCTATTTTTGATATATGTGAACGACATGATGGAAGGAATAGACTCTGAAGTGTCCCTGTTTGCAGATGACGTGAAGTTGATGAGAAGAATTAAATCGGACGAGGATGAGGCAGGACTGCAAAGAGACCTGGAGAGGCTGGACATGTGGTCCAGTAACTGGCTTCTCGAATTCAATCCAGCCAAATGCAAAGTCATGAAGATTGGGGAGGGGCAAAGAAGACCGCAGACAGAGTATAGGCTAGGTGGACAAAGACTACAGACCTCACTCAGGGAGAAAGACATTGGGGTGACCATAACACCGAGCACATCACCGGAGGCACACATCAACCAAATAACCGCTGCAGCATACGGGCGCCTGCCAAACCTGAGAATAGCGTTCCGATACCTTAATAAGGAATCGTTCAAGACACTGTACACTGTGTATGTTAGGCCCATACTGGAGTATGCAGCACCAGTCTGGAACCCACACCTGGTCAAGCACGTCAAGAAGTTAGAGAAAGTACAAAGGTTTGCAACAAGGCTAGTCCCAGAGCTCAAGGGAATGTCGTACGAGGAAAGGTTAAGGGAAATCGGACTGACGACACTGGAGGACAGAAGGGTCAGGGGAGACATGATAACGACATACAAGATACTGCGGGGAATAGACAAGGTGGACAGAGATAGGATGTTCCAGAGAGGGGACACAGGGTCACAACTGGAAGCTGAAGACTCAGACGAGTCACAGGGACGTTAGGAAGTATTTCTTCAGTCATAGAGTTGTCAGCAAGTGGAATAGCCTAGCAAGTGAAGTAGTGGAGGCAGGAACCATACATAGTTTTAAGAAGAGGTATGACAAAGCTCAGGAAGCAGAGAGAGAGAGGATCCAGTAGCGATCAGTGAAGAGGCGGGGCCAGGAGCTGAGTCTCGACCCCTGCAACCACAATTAGGTGAGTACAATTAGGTGAGTACACACACACACACACACACACACACACACACACACACACACACACACGTACGTACGTACGTACGTACGTCAAACGAAGCTTATGAAATTTGATAGAGGGTAAAGAAGACCGGAAACTGAGTATACACTCGGAACACTGAGGCAACAAAAAATCATCTTGGAAATTGGATCACCGTCAGCTTGAAAGTTTACTGTTGATCGTCTTGGAGAGCGTGAAAGTGAATGTTGTCATATATGAGTGTAATCAGCGAGGATATATATATATATATATATATATATATATATATATATATATATATATATATATATATATATATATATATATATATATATATATATATTCCTGCAACATGCTCTATCCTGGCTATTATTACAGTGGGAGCCAGGCGTGAAACAGCATTTTGTGGACCAGCGACTTGTGTCGACATTGTGAAGTGAAGTCCTGTCTCTCCCACGTAGATGAATAAACGTTTTTGGTGACGATAATGGTGTAATATATATATATATATATATATATATATATATATATATATATATATATATATATATATATATATATATATATATTTGCTGTGAGCAAGATATTATAAATAAAAGTATTGAGGAAAACTTGTAAGCCGGACATGAGGTCTGAAACAGCAGAAGAACAGAGGCCAATATTTATGCAGCTGCACTAATCATGCGTCATGTATCTTATTAATATACTTGTCGGTACTGTAAACTTTTAACACAGTGATGTATGCACTATCATTCCTACACACAGTTGCTTACAAGATACAATGTTAACTCACGTGTTAAATAATGGTAAACATCTCTGTTTGAAAATAATCTATTGCATAAAAGGTCTATTGTGTTTATAAATATTAAACTGATGGAGTGGATTTTAATCTTGTTAATTATCTAAAATTAGTTATATATACGAGGATATTAGCGAAATTTAGTACGAATTTGTGATATATAAAATTAAAAATAATCTTTATTATGCGCCGTTAATAAAGTATATTGATTAATATGGAAGCTTTAGAGCCAAAACAAATTTTAATCCCGTAATGTACATAGTTAATGTAACACACACACACACACACTCACACACACTCACACACACACACACACACACACACACACACACTCACACACACACACACACACACTACACAAACAGGTCAAGTGTGCATCTGCAAGTGCCTTTGACAACTGGTAACTCTGTCTCTTTGTCTGTCTGTCTGTCTGGATGTCTGTCTCTCTCTCTGGATGTCTCTCTCTCTCTCTCTCTCTCTCTCTCTCTCTCTCTCTCTCTCTCTCTCTCTCTCTCTCTCTCTTTCTCACACACACACACACACACACACACACGAGATATGATAAAGTTCATGGAGCAGGAAGAATAACCTAGTAGCGTCCAGTTAAGAGGCGGCGCCAGGAGCTGTGAATCGACCCTGCAAACACAGCTAGGTGAGCACACACACACACACACACACACACACACACACACACACACACACACACACACATTCTAAATAAAAGCCTGGATATACAAAAAAAAAAATATACTGTGTTGAAACAAATGACTCATTACATTGTTTTTAAAAATCAGACTTTCCTTAACATCATATTAGTGAAAAATGCATCAAAATCTTATTCATTTATATGAAATTATTATTCTTATATACTCCAATATTTAAACTGTTTTCCGTAGCTCTTCAAGTCTACGATGTTGGCAGGACAACTTGAGGAGGAAAAAGGCAGAAGCAGCTTCTCGTAATTGTCCTCAAAAAGCTGTGTGTGTGTTACATTAGAAAATTTTGATAGTTTCAGTTTAAGAAATTTTAGAGTTGTTAACTTGCTTTGTCTCCTTGTCTGTGTGTGTCTAGTAAGTTTATTTAGGTACAGGTACACATAATGACGCTAATTATCGTGCATAGCATGTGTGTAAATTACCTAGGACCCAAAAAAGTCAGTGACTTATTTCCATTCCATTACTTTTGTGTCTCTCCTCTCTTTCTCTCTCCTCTCTCTCCTCTTTTTCTCTCTCCTCTTTTTCTCTCTCCTCTTTTTCTCTCTCCCCTTTTTCTCTCTCCCCTTTTTCTCTCTCCTCTTTCTCTCTCTTTTTCTCTCTCCTCTCTTTCTCTCTCCTCTCTTTCTCTCTCCTCTCTCTCCTCTTTCTCCTCTCTCTCCTCTCTCTCCTCTCTTTCTCCTCTCTCTCCTCTCTTTCTCCTCTCTTTCTCCTCTCTCTCCTCTCTTTCTCCTGTCTCCTCCTCGTTTCTCACTCTCATTCTCTCTTTCTCATTCATTCTCTCATTCTCATTCTGTCTCTCATTCTCATTCTCTCTCACTGTCTCTCTCATTCTCTCTCTCATTCTCATTCTCTCACTGTCTCAGAGGACACAATACCGTCTTCACCAATCTTCCGCTCCACTCTCACATTATTTCAATAAATCAATCACGTGAATGTCATTATTTCCTGAGTCCAGACGAAAACAAAACAAAATGCTTTAAAACGGTATTCGCTGAGGACGGTGGGAAAATCGCCCCTTTGGCAGCCGGACACATTGTCTATTTTCCCAGCCTGACTGCAGCTTGTAACCATCACTGGGGTCCAAAAGGTCGTTATCTACATGACCTTATTCCTGGAGGCAAGAGGTAGCCGGAAGACCTCTGCTGCTGTGTTTGCTTCTGTGTCTGCTGCCATGTCTGTTACTGGTTCTGCTGCGTCTGTTGTTGCTTCTGCTGTTGTTGCTGTTTTGTCTTCTGCTGTGTGTGTTGCTTCTGTTTTAACTGCTGCTGGCATGTCTGTTGTTGCTGCGGCGTCTGCTGAGGCTGTGACTGCTGGTGTCTGCTGCTGCTACAGTAAACTCTAGGGTATCTAACGCCAGGTGACAAGCCATAACTGAAAGAATTCATCCAACAACATCGTCATGCAACCATAAACATGTAACTGTGCAACATAAGCATCATGCAACATAAACATCGTGCGTGGTAATACGAACGTTGTAAGTTCTAAGGAACAACAGTGTGTGTCCTGCCCCGCCAGACATCTAAATAAAAAAGATCTTTCGACTACCCTGAGAAGAGTCGAGTTTATTCAATCTTCCATGAGAGAAAATAATCAACTTAATTTTGTGGATACGCTAGTGTGTGGGAACTGGGAGACAATCAGGCTTGATCCGGGGAAGTGGAAGGTAGCTCCAGTTCCCTGGATCAAGAGCCTTTCCTCAGCGTGGAGGCACCTTCCTTGAAGGGTACGGTTACTAGAGCTTTAAGAGTATAGGAAGACGATTTGAGTTCATTGAAGCAATTCTTTACCTTAATCGACTCTCCCAGGTGCTTTCAGGCCGGGGAAGGGCTCTTGGTTAGAGGGACTGGAGCAACTATCTTTGAAAATAAAGCTGATTAACTCTCCAGGTGCTCTATGAGTCCTACAGGTTTAGCTCTTTCCCATGATCACAAAATGCATACTAAATAATTTGAAAAGAGTTGTTTAATTGATTTTTAGAAGTGGAAATTGACTGTAGTAACTAGTTGTCAAAGGCACTAATGGATAAACACTTGGCCTGTTTATGGTGTATATTCACTTATATGTAATTGCCTATATGTGGTTGCAGGGGTCGATTCAAAGCTCCTGGCCCGGCCTCTGAGGTTGTTTCTACTAGGTCCACTCCAACCTAGTTTCAAGAGCCTTGTCGTACCTCTTCTTAAAGCTGTGTGTGTGTGTGTGTGTGTGTGTGTGTGTGTGTGTGTGTGTGTGTGTGCATTATAGCACACTTTTATATTAAAATTCTTAAAAATAAATATAAATTGTAACTACAATTTAAATTTTCTAGTGGTGGTTCACTGGTGGTGGTGCTGGTGGTTCACTGGTGGTGGTGGTGCTTCACTGCTGGTGGTGCTGGTTCACTGGTGGAGGTGGTGGTGGTTCGATGGTGGTGATGGTTCACTGGTGGTGGTGGTGGTTCGGTGGTGGTGGTGGTTCACTGCTGGTGGTGGCACTGGTTCCCTTGTGGTGGTGGTGATTCACTGAAGGTGGTGGTGGCACTGGTTCACTTGTGGTGGTGGTTCGGTGGTGGTGATGGTTCACTGCTGCTGGTGGTGGTGGCACTAGTTCACTTGTGGTGGTTCACTGTTGGTGGTGGCAGTGGCTCACTTGTGGTGGTTCGGTGGTGGTGGTGGTGGTTCATTATTGGTGGTAGTGGTGACACTTGTTCGCTTGTGGTGATTCACTACTGGTGGTGGCACTGGTTCACTTGTGGTGGTGATTCACTACTGGTGGTGGTGGCACTGGTTGACTCGTGGTGGTGGTTCACTACTGTGGTGGTGGTTGTGGCACTGGTTCACTTGTGGTGGTGGTTCACTACTGGTGGTGGTGGTGGCACTGGTTCACTTGTGGTGGTGGTTCACTACTGTGGTGGTGGTGGCACTGGTTCACTTGTGGTGGTGGTTCACTATTGTGGTGGTGGTGGCACTGGTTCACTTGTGGTGGTGGCGGTTCACTACTTGTGGTGGTGGTGGCACTGGTTCACTTGTGGTGGTGGTTCACTACTGGTGGTGGTGGCACTGGTTCACTTGTGGTGGTGGTTCACTACTGGTGGTGGTGGCACTGGTTCACTTGTGGTGGTGGTTCACTACTGGTGGTGGTGGCACTGGTTCACTTGTGGTGGTGGTTCACTACTGGTGGTGGTGGCACTGGTTCACTTGTGGTGGTGGTTCACTACTGGTGGTGGTGGCACTGGTTCACTTGTGGTGGTGGTTCAGTAACTCACAACAACGAGAACATCAACGCCGGCAAAGTGTGATTTTAGAGCATTTATCACCCAGTAATTTAGAGTAAAAATTGATAATTAGCACAGCGTGATGAGCTGGCGAGACAGTGGGTGGGGGAGGAGTGGAGGAGGTGGGGGAGAAGTGGAGGAAGTGGGGAGAAGTGGAGGAGGTGGGGGAGAAGTGGAGGAGGTGGGGAGGAGGTGGAAAGAAGTGGAGGAGGTGGGGAAGGAGTGGAGGAGGTGGAGACAGGAGGTAGATGACAGTGCAGGGAGATAGGATAAGAGAGATTTCGCAAATGCAAACAATTAACACAATTCCGGAGTTCGTATTAGCTCCTGGCGAGGCCTGGAGCTGTGACTTGACCACTGCAACCACAACTAGGTGAGTACACACACACACACACACACACACACACACACACACACACACACACACACACACACACACACACACACACACACACACACACCCGATTATGAAAATTGGAAAGGTGAAAAGAAGACCGGAAACTGAGTATAGACTCGGAATATAGGCGCTGCAAACTTCACTGAAGGTCAAGAGACAAGAGGTAAACATAGTGCAGAGCATATTGCCAAGAGCACACCTCAGCAGGATAACCTTCGACGCGAATGCTCACTTGGCAAATCTGAGAGTAGCTTTCTTGAATCTCGATATTCATTTATATGTTTATATACTACATATCTTATAGAATGCAGCATCGGCGTGAAACCCACATTTTAAATGGTATACAAAGTAACTAGAGAAAGTGCAGAGATTTGCAACATGACTAATCCCAGGACTAAAGGAAGTTAGTAAGGTGAACCTGCCAAGGTTCAAGGATGGAACCACCCTAGGAGACATGATAATAACATACAAAATACTCAGAATAACAGTGTGCTCGAGATGCGGGAAACAGACAAATGAGGACGACACTGATCATTAGGTACACATGAACCACAGGTGTGTCAGGAAGTAATTCTTCAGCTACAGGGTAGTCAGGAAGTGAAATGACTTTAACAAACATGTAATGAAGGCAGGCTGCATACATATCTTTAAAAATAGGTACGACTTTGCCCACAAGGCTAAGAGGAAGTATCTAGTGGCGAGGCAGGGCCAGGAGCTGAGATTCCACCCTTGCAACTGTATGTTGCAGCAACTTGATAAAGAAGTTCTCTTACATATATACCAGTAATACTTGATATTGTCAAGTATATATACCAGTAATACTTGATATTGTCAAGTATATATTCCAGTAATACTTGATATTGTCAAGTATATATACCAGTAATACTTGATATTGTCAAGTATATATACCAGTATTACTTGATATTGTCAAGTATATATACAAGTATTACTTGATATTGTCAAGTATATATACCAGTAATACTTGATATTGTCAAGTATATATACCAGTAATACTTGATATTGTCAAGTATATATACCAGTAATACTTGATATTGTCAAGTATATATACCAGTAATACTTGATATTGTCAAGTATATATACCAGTAATACTTGATATTGTCAAGTATATATACCAGTAATACTTGATATTGTCAAGTATACATAACGATATCATCTGTTGCTACTGTCTCGTTTTGTACATACACCTGGTGCTATCAGATTGTATATACCAAAAATTCTGGATGTCAGTGTCTTCCTGTAAAATGACAACAGAATTTTTATCACCGGGAAATTCTCGCAAGGTGATGACAGCTTAGTAATACCTTCGCCTCGTGAATAACGCCCTCACCTTGTGAATAACACCCCTCACCTCGTGAATAACACCCTCGTGAATAACACATTCCCGTTGAGGGAAAAAATATGCCAAACTTTGCAAGATAAATAGTTACTCGTAAAATACTCCGGTTTTAACATTAAAGGCACATAAGACGTAAATATTTAATAAGTGAACACTTGTTTTCGTGCATTGAGTCACAATGTTGTCCTTTCGTAAACAACCTGAAGTCTGAGCACGAATAAAAATTAAATTAATCTCGCCAGCTTTATTTATCAAGCTGGCTAATTTAACAAGAGGAAAGTTGATTTACGGAGGAAAGAGAAATAAATATAGCGGCTATGCTTCAGGGTAGTTGCTTTTGTTTCATCTTAAAGCTCTGTTAAAGTCTCGCTCTTGTTGACCCTGTTAGGAAGATGGAAATGGGTTGTTTGCGAGCGAGTACAGTCTGGGTAAACCAATGGTCAGTACCGCCCTGGTCCATCTTGACGAGAGACTGAGCACAGTAGGGGTAAGCTAGTAGTCAGTATTGCCGCTGTCCACCGTAGTGACAAATATTCGGGTCGTGGACGACTTAGCATTACACACAGGGGTGCCCAAGCTGCTAGTTTTTTGATCGAAAATTAAGTAGCGAAGCCAAAACCTGATACTGAACCTCATTGATGGTTACAGTTATAACATGTAAGCCAGCGGAAGACCTCAGTCAAATGACCGAAAGCTAAGGCTGTGAGTCATCATATGACTAAGACCCACGTCAGGAAACACTTGTCCTGTTTCCTGACAAACCTGACCTAACTTCAACCCCACAAGACAAAATGGAAGGAAAAAATAGAACAGTTACATAAGTTTAAAAAAAAAAAACTTGAAAATAGGAATAAAATCATCTTTGTAACAAGAATAAGGAAAATAGGATGACAAATTCAAATTGCAGCACTGGCTTAGCAAGATTGTTTACTAGAGACAGAATTGTCAATTAAAATAGGATCTAAGAAGAAATAGGGAGCTTAAGAATTGTATCATTGCTCATAGGAAATGAGAGAACATGACGATAGTTATTCACCAGAAAATAGAAATAGGTAATTGAAATAGGTCTTCAAACATAGGTAATCGTAAACGATTTTTAATTGGCAAGTGTAAATAAGCGAAACTAAATAGGTAAGGGTAAATAAATTAATTTAAGTACGTAACTGTGAATTATCACGTGTAAATAAAAATGTTTATGCAAATATATACTAAGCTCCAATAATTGTGTAAACACGTGTGTAAATAAATCAATGAAAATAGGTAATTGTAAATAGGTAAGAATAAACAGGCAATGAAAATAGGAAGTTTGAAATTGGTAATTACACAAGCAGAAGAGGTCCACAGGGTATATAAAAGTTGGTAAGGCCAGGGAAGCAAGTCTGGAAAATATTTCATAAGTCGAGCAGAGGGAGCGTCGACGTGGTCTAATACAACCTTATTAAAGTGTCGACAGCCTGCTGAGGAGGGGGCCTAGGTAGGGGGCTAAAGGGTGGAGGGCTGAGGGGCGGGGGGTAAAGTGACCTAGGGAGCAGGAGGAAAGTGGTAGAGGGAAAGGAAAAGTGAGGAGAGGAAAATGGGAAACGGTCGTCAGAGGAGGAACGGGAAGATGATAAATTAGATGGATAGGAATAAAAGAGAGAAAGAAGACATCTGAACGGTGGGTGTGTGTGTGTGTGTGTGTGTGTGTGTGTGTGTGTGTGTGTGTGTGTTGTGAAGGTTGAGTCATAACTTGCACTTGCCGGATTTACTCCCAGCCTTGTACGTCCTGTCATACCTTTTCTTACAACTATGTATGGAGACTGCATACACCAATACTTCATCCACCACCCAGAATAAATTGTAAAAAAAAAAGTTACAATGACAGATGTATTTAATACCAACAAATTGACGAATAATACACTTGTACATCGCCTGGATACCTCAGAGAGAGTCGCTAGCCAGGGACTCGTACCAATCTAATGACTGATAAACCTTCTTAAAGTCCATGGCGAGTGAGAAGTCTCAGAAGCAAAGTTACCCAGGTTACGCAATATTTTGAAAGATAACATTTGATTCACACCCCGAAAATGCTTGATTTTGACTTTAATTCATGAACACGAGGAGTGTATCTTTGTACCTAAATATAAATAATTATGTATCTATAATGTGCCGAATAGGCAAAACTGGTCAATTAGCAAGAACTCGTTTAAAATTAAGTAGTTTCTAAAATTTTCTCTTATCCTTTTAAAGATGTATATTTTTCATTTATGCTAAAATAAAAATTAATAATTTTGTACCAAAAGAACCTTGTAAAACTTACCTGACCTTGTTATAATAAGTGCTATTTAATTTACCCTAATCAAATAAAATACATTTTAGATAAGTTTACAATTTAATAATTAACAAACAGTGAAATATATTTTTCTCGTTAGTTTTCAGCATGACTTTTGCGAAATTATTTCATACACAAATTTTCACTTGCCTTATCCGGGAAGAAGAGCGTTGCTATTTAAGCCAAAATAGCAAGTTTTACCTATTCGGCACGAAATTATATATATATATATATATATATATATATATATATATATATATATATATATATATATATATAACTGATCTCTGACCGAAAGAGACTCGAACCTACGAACCTTGGAACAAGGTACGCAGTGCTTTACCATCCTCACCACACTGGACTAATACCTTGGCGCCCAGCTCACGCTAGACGTTTTGATCCAAGGCAGCCAGATTTCAGGGAGAAGGCTTACAGCTTTTCATCTCATCCCCTGCATGCATCAGCCTTACTAGAGATTTTAACAATGCAAGGAATTCGCAAGAGCAGGCGAAATATAAGCCTTCTCCCTGAAAGCTGGCTGCCTTGGATCAAACGTCTAGCGCAAGCTGGACGCCAAGGTATTGGTCCAGTGTGGTGAGAATGGTAAGGCACTGCGTACCTTGTTCCAAGGTTCGTAGGTTCGAGTCTCCTTCAGCCAGAGATCAGTGTTTGTTACATATATATACATATATATATATATATATATATATATATATATATATATATATATATATATATATTTTTCTGTCTCATAAACACGCTAAGATAACAGGGATATCTTGCTACTCCTACTTACACTTTGGTCACACTTCACAGACACGCACATGCATATATATATATACATACATCTAGGTTTTTCTCCTTTTTCTAAATAGCTCTTGTTCTTTTTTATTTCTTCTATTGTCCATGGGGAAGTGGAAAAGAATCTTTCCTCCGTAAGCCATGCGTGTCGTATGAGGCGACTAAAATGCCGGGAGCAATGGGCTAGTAACCCCTTCTCCTGTATACAATTACTAAAAAAGAGAAGAAGAAAAACTTTATAAAACTGGGTTGCTTAAATGTGCGTGGATGTAGTGCGGATGACAAGAAACAGATGATTGCTGATGTTATGAATGAAAAGAAGTTGGATGTCCTGGCCCTAAGCGAAACAAAGCTGAAGGGGGTAGGAGAGTTTCAGTGGGGGGAAATAAATGGGATTAAATCTGGAGTATCTGAGAGAGTTAGAGCAAAGGAAGGGGTAGCAGTAATGTTAAATGATCAGTTATGGAAGGAGAAAAGAGAATATGAATGTGTAAATTCAAGAATTATGTGGATTAAAGTAAAGGTTGGATGCGAGAAGTGGGTCATAATAAGCGTGTATGCACCTGGAGAAGAGAGGAATGCAGAGGAGAGAGAGAGATTTTGGGAGATGTTAAGTGAATGTATAGGAGCCTTTGAACCAAGTGAGAGAGTAATTGTGGTAGGGGACTTGAATGCTAAAGTAGGAGAAACTTTTAGAGAGGGTGTGGTAGGTAAGTTTGGGGTGCCAGGTGTAAATGATAATGGGAGCCCTTTGATTGAACTTTGTATAGAAAGGGGTTTAGTTATAGGTAATACATATTTTAAGAAAAAGAGGATAAATAAGTATACACGATATGATGTAGGGCGAAATGACAGTAGTTTGTTGGATTATGTATTGGTAGATAAAAGACTGTTGAGTAGACTTCAGGATGTACATGTTTATAGAGGGGCCACAGATATATCAGATCACTTTCTAGTTGTAGCTACACTGAGAGTAAAAGGTAGATGGGATACAAGGAGAATAGAAGCATCAGGGAAGAGAGAGGTGAAGGTTTATAAACTAAAAGAGGAGGCAGTTAGGGTAAGATATAAACAGCTATTGGAGGATAGATGGGCTAATGAGAGCATAGGCAATGGGGTCGAAGAGGTATGGGGTAGGTTTAAAAATGTAGTGTTAGAGTGTTCAGCAGAAGTTTGTGGTTACAGGAAAGTGGGTGCAGGAGGGAAGAGGAGCGATTGGTGGAATGATGATGTAAAGAGAGTAGTAAGGGAGAAAAAGTTAGCATATGAGAAGTTTTTACAAAGTAGAAGTGATGCAAGGAGGGAAGAGTATATGGAGAAAAAGAGAGAAGTTAAGAGAGTGGTGAAGCAATGTAAAAAGAGAGCAAATGAGAGAGTGGGTGAGATGTTATCAACAAATTTTGTTGAAAATAAGAAAAAGTTTTGGAGTGAGATTAACAAGTTAAGAAAGCCTAGAGAACAAATGGATTTGTCAGTTAAAAATAGGAGAGGAGAGTTATTAAATGGAGAGTTAGAGGTATTGGGAAGATGGAAGGAATATTTTGAGGAATTGTTAAATGTTGATGAAGATAGGGAAGCTGTGATTTCGTGTATAGGGCAAGGAGGAATAACATCTTGTAGGAGTGAGGAAGAGCCAGTTGTGAGTGTGGGGGAAGTTCGTGAGGCAGTAGGTAAAATGAAAGGGGGTAAGGCAGCCGGGATTGATGGGATAAAGATAGAAATGTTAAAAGCAGGTGGGGATATAGTTTTGGAGTGGTTGGTGCAATTATTTAATAAATGTATGGAAGAAGGTAAGGTACCTAGGGATTGGCAGAGAGCATGCATAGTTCCTTTGTATAAAGGCAAAGGGGATAAAAGAGAGTGCAAAAATTATAGGGGGATAAGTCTGTTGAGTGTACCTGGTAAAGTGTATGGTAGAGTTATAATTGAAAGAATTAAGAGTAAGACGGAGAATAGGATAGCAGATGAACAAGGAGGCTTTAGGAAAGGTAGGGGGTGTGTGGACCAGGTGTTTACAGTGAAACATATAAGTGAACAGTATTTAGATAAGGCTAAAGAGGTCTTTGTGGCATTTATGGATTTGGAAAAGGCGTATGACAGGGTGGATAGGGGGGCAATGTGGCAGATGTTGCAAGTGTATGGTGTAGGAGGTAGGTTACTGAAAGCAGCGAAGAGTTTTTACGAGGATAGTGAGGCTCAAGTTAGAGTATGTAGGAAAGAGGGAAATTTTTTCCCAGTAAAAGTAGGCCTTAGACAAGGATGTGTGATGTCACCATGGTTGTTTAATATATTTATAGATGGGGTTGTAAGAGAAGTAAATGCGAGGGTCTTGGCAAGAGGCGTGGAGTTAAAAGATAAAGAATCACACACAAAGTGGGAGTTGTCACAGCTGCTCTTTGCTGATGACACTGTGCTCTTGGGAGATTCTGAAGAGAAGTTGCAGAGATTGGTGGATGAATTTGGTAGGGTGTGCAAAAGAAGAAAATTAAAGGTGAATACAGGAAAGAGTAAGGTTATGAGGATAACAAAAAGATTAGGTGATGAAAGATTGAATATCAGATTGGAGGGAGAGAGTATGGAGGAGGTGAACGTATTCAGATATTTGGGAGTGGACGTGTCAGCAGATGGGTCTATGAAAGATGAGGTGAATCATAGAATTGATGAGGGAAAAAGAGTGAGTGGTGCACTTAGGAGTCTGTGGAGACAAAGAACTTTGTCCTTGGAGGCAAAGAGGGGAATGTATGAGAGTATAGTTTTACCAACGCTCTTATATGGGTGTGAAGCGTGGGTGATGAATGTTGCAGCGAGGAGAAGGCTGGAGGCAGTGGAGATGTCATGTCTGAGGGCAATGTGTGGTGTGAATATAATGCAGAGAATTCGTAGTTTGGAAGTTAGGAGGAGGTGCGGGATTACCAAAACTGTTGTCCAGAGGGCTGAGGAAGGGTTGTTGAGGTGGTTCGGACATGTAGAGAGAATGGAGCGAAACAGAATGACTTCAAGAGTGTATCAGTCTGTAGTGGAAGGAAGGCGGGGTAGGGGTCGGCCTAGGAAGGGTTGGAGGGAGGGGGTAAAGGAGGTTTTGTGTGCGAGGGGCTTGGACTTCCAGCAGGCATGCGTGAGCGTGTTTGATAGGAGTGAATGGAGACAAATGGTTTTTAATACTTGACGTGCTGTTGGAGTGTGAGCAAAGTAACATTTATGAAGGGATTCAGGGAAACCGGCAGGCCGGACTTGAGTCCTGGAGATGGGAAGTACAGTGCCTGCACTCTGAAGGAGGGGTGTTAATGTTGCAGTTTAAAAACTGTAGTGTAAAGCACCCTTCTGGCAAGACAGTGATGGAGTGAATGATGGTGAAAGTTTTTCTTTTTCGGGCCACCCTGCCTTGGTGGGAATCGGCCGGTGTGATAATAAAAATAATAAATAAAATATATATATACATATATATATATATATATATATATATATATATATATATATATATATATATATATATATATGCTCTGCCTCTGTCCAGTCACGCAGATGAATCAACTAGTGGATGGGGAGAGAGAGAGGGGGAGGGATGGAGAGATGAGGGGGGACTTGCATTTATCCAGGCTGGGCGGAATTAGAAAGTTGTCCCATAAAGTTTTCAGTCGAAGCTTAAGGTGGCACCAAATGAATCGGAGCAGTTGAGGTCAGTTTTATTGTTTACCTCCGAATGTAGAGCAAAAAGTAGGAGGGTGGAGAGGAGGAGGTGGGAAGGGATAAGAGATAGAGGGGATAGGAGGAAGAGGTGAAAGGGAAAAAGATGAAGGAACTGGAGATTAGATTATGCATTTAAAGAAGTGAAAAATTGGAAAGGAAGGAGGTGAATGGGGAGGAATGTGTCGGAGCAGCAGAAGAGAGGGGAGGAGGGAGGAAGATGATGCAATTAAAGAAAAATAAGGGATTAGGGAGAAAACAGAAGGGATGGATAGAGGAGAGATGAAAATGGAGGAGAGGGGATGAGAGGGATGATGAGGCAGTGATTGGGATGATAGGTAACGAAAACAGAGTGAGAGAGAGAGAGAGAGAGAGAGAGAGAGAGAGAGAGAGAGAATAGGGGTAGAGGGGTAACATGGGGGGTACCGAATATGAGATGGACTTGCCCATTATAGGCCAATAGGCCTGCCACCGTGTTCCTCCATTCCAATGCTCATAAAAATACGTGGAAGTACACAACGGTGGTATGAACCGTGATGATCCATTACCCTGTAAGAGCAGCAAACGCACCATCACCCTTACAGACGGTCAAGGAACTCGCGGTGCTGCTTCATCCGCAGGAGGTGAAGCTGACTTGAATTTTACATCACACATCGCCTTGGAGCTCCGGGGATGATGTAAGCTTCTTTCTCAAAGTATTTTTCACGTTGTCAGATTTATACGGCTTTTTTCCACATCAGGAACGATACTCGTGAATATTTCAACGTTTTCTGGTTACACACTTCCTTTTTATTGCGGTTAAAGGCAGGTTTTATAGGCTTACGTAACTTAACATAACCCAAGCTAACTTTGCTTAATTAAACCTAACCGGAGCTAGTTATAGTCGTTGAATTACAGACAATGAATTACCGACATTTTTATTGTGGAAACGTTTCGCTCTCCTGGAGCTTTGTCAGGTAGTTTGGTAACGGCTTGATAAAGCTCAGGAGAGAGAAGCGTTAGCAGAATAAAATGTAACATTAGCTGCACTTGTGTCCCTTTACCTAACATAACCGAACTTTGTCTGACGTTGCCTAATCTGGAAAAACCCAACCCAACCTAACCTGACATAACGTAACAAAATCTAACATGACCTAACCTAGTAAAGGAAGAATTACCGACAATATGATAGGTAAAAGGAGACTTAAGTCTTAAAACGTTTTGCATTAGGACTCACGAATTCTCAGTGGCACGATTGTAAACCCACGGTACGGGTGGGGATCGAATTCACGGCAAGTGAGTCGTAAAATTCCAGGACAGCACGTACTGGCCATAATAAGATTCATCCAGCTAGGAATATTTATAAACAATAGAGAGGTTACCATGGGCCTCACTATGACCCATCTGTAAAAAATTGCTTTTGTGGTCACAGTGGGGCCCATGCTAACCTCTGTATGGTGTCTAAATATACCTAGTTGGATGAATCTTATTGTAGCCAGCTGGTCCTGTTACTTAGGTGCTGGCCTGGCGTTTTACGACTCAATTACCGTGAGTTCGAGTCCCATCAGTACCGTTTTTTTTATCAGGAGCATGCAAGACAACAGGTAAATTTCCCAAACTCTGACATGCATTCATATTCACTGAACCTCTGTTTTCCCCTTGTTTAATATATGGACATTTCTTAAATATTTAATTTACATTTTTAGGCCTAGTTTATGACCATGACACATCGAGAGATATGTAACATATATTACAACCACGAGGCCTGGTCTGAGACCGGGCCGCGGGGCATTGACCCCCGAAATCCCCTCTAGGTATACTTCAGGTAAGAACATAGAGGAAGAACACCGCAGCAGGCTTACTGGCCCATGCTTGGCGGGTTCTTGTCAAATCAAAACCCACTAAAAAATATTCGCCCAACCCATTATCAGTGCTACCCAAGGAATAAGTTTTGAAAACCCTATTAACTCAATTGCAAGTCCCACTCAAATCCTACCCCTATCGCTCGTGTATTTGCCTAATCTAAATTTTAAGCTACCCAAGGTTTGAGTTTCAATCGCCCAACTAGCAAATTGTTCCACTCATCACCCATTTTATTTCCAAACCAATATTTACAATATCCCTTCTGCATCTAAACAATACACTCACGTGGACAGAGGAATATAGTCTTGTATTAGGGTAGAAATATAGTATTTGGGCAGAGGGTTGGGGTGGATGGGTGGGTTTTGTGTGTGTGGGTGGTTGGGTGTGAGTGGGTGGGTGTGGGTTTGCTCACAGACCGCCTATCTTTAGCCTGTTGATGACAGGATGTATTGTCCAGACTATTAGCCGAGGCACCATTTATCGCGAGGTGCTGAGCCAAGCTGACGCCAGACCTGCGCCAATATTGTATTTGAGTTAAAATTTGCATCTAGGCCTCATCATGAAGCGCATTAAATAATACTCGGTGCCTATATTTCTCTCTCTCTCTCTCTCTCTCTCTCTCTCTCTCTCTCTCTCTCTCTCTCTCTCTCGCTCGCTCTCTTTGTCCCTTTGACTTTTTTGGGTTATCCTAGGTTCTCTACACATATGCTGCTATGTATGATAATCTATGTAACTATATATGTGTATACCTGAATAAACTTTCTCTCTCTCTCTCTCTCTCTCTCTCTCTCTCTCTCTCTCTCTCTCTCTCTCTCTCTCTCTCTCTCTCTCTCTCCTGCTCCCTGCTGATTTACACTTGCCTCAAGCGTCTAGATACAACATGATAGACCTTAATATTGAAAGTAGATATCCCTCAACACACAGCCTCTTTTCTCTGTCCTTCACTTGCACGCCCATGTACTCTCCCGCTTTCTAAGTGAATGTAACTCCAGCTGTGCTGATGTGTAGGGAACGGAAGGGAGTGTAGGGAACGGAAGGGAGTGTAGGGAACAGAAGGGAGTGTAGGGAACGGAAGGGAGTGTAGGGAACGGAAGGGAGTGTAGGAAACAGATGGGAGTGTATGAAAAGAGAAGATATTATATGAGAACAGATGAGAGAGTGGGAGAACGGAAGAAAAACAGTATAGTAAACAGAAGAAAGTGTCGGAAAACAGAGGAAAGTGAAGAATAAACCAATAAAAATAGTTCGAAGATAAAGCGTGAACAAGACAGATGAAAATATTACTCAGACAAGATGAAGACTCGTAAGGGAAGTTGTACCCTTTATTGGTCACCCTAACCACTCTCAACTGAGGGGGGATGGCACCCTTAATGGAGGTCACGACCCCTTAAAGTAGGGTGTACCCTTAATGAGCCAAACTAGTGACCACTTAATGGAATTTAAAATCATAATTAGACAGCCTCACGTTTCCTTAAGGGCAATTATACCTTTAAGGGGAAAGCTTCACCCCATGTATCTAAGGTTGTACCTTTAATGAATCAACCTCACAAGCAACTGATAGTGTCCTTGTTGGGCAGACTGTACCAGTCGTGGGTGAGTTCAGTGTATACGGTTAATGTTGTGAGTGCTTCCAATGTTCGTATAATGACCTACTACACGTTTACCACTCTGCTAGTATGGACCTGTGCCGTGTTGCTGGAAATTTTTGCAACTTGAGAGAGAGAGAGAGAGAGAGAGGGAGGGAGGGACGGGGAGGGAAGGAGAACGAGAGCAAGGCTGCCAAGGTGTGAGTTTTAAAAGCGACTTCCCATCATATGGAGTATAGTCAGGCTAGGGTACCCGGGAGGGTGGGGAGTCTTCCCTAATCCCACCTAACGAGCAAACTTGGCATCACTTGAGCCACCTACCACCTCAAGTGACTTGGAAAGATGGCTCTATACTGACATTATCTTCCTCTATTGTTAACCAACTCCACCGACATCTTCGCCTGACAGGGAACAAAATCTCTAGCATATTTTCTTATATACGTTGGCCCACCCCCGGCTAGCAATGTTACAAGGACAGGGTAATGTAATCTAAAAGTTTCTGTATGCTAGAGCCCCCATACATGCAAACAATCGCAGACAGGCGACCTTAACTATGCAAGACACGCCACAGGGGGGTGGAAATCTTTAACTCAGGAACTTTCACACTTCTCAGTGCGTCATCAGGAGCTATGCAATGTTGCAAGGCTGCAACTGAAGGAGTGAGGGGAAGTTTTTCCTCAGAATAGCGCAGATTCTAAGAGAGCCAGAAGGAGACAGGCCCAATTTGCGCTGTTCTGAGAAAAACTTCCCCTCCTTCAGTTGCAACCTTGCGACATTGCATAGCTCCTGATGACAAGCTGAGAAGTGTGAAAGTACTTGAACTAAAGATTTTAACCCTCTTGTGGCTTGTCTTGTGCATATATATATATATATATATATATATATATATATATATATATATATATATATATATATATATATATATATATATATATATATATATAAACAAATCGGCCGTCTCCCACCGAGGCAGGGTGACCCAAAAAGAAAGAAAAAAAATCCCCAAAAAGAAAATACTGCCATCATTCAACATTTTCACCTCACACATAATCACTTTTTTGCAGAGGTGCTCAGGATACGACAGTTTAGAAGCATATACGTATAAAGATACACAACATATCCCTCCAAACTGCCAATATCCCAAACCCCTCCTTTAGAGTGCAGGCATTGTACTTCCCATTTCCAGGACTCAAGTCTAGCTATATAAAAATAACCGGTTTCCCTGAATCCCTTTACTAAATATTACCCTGCTCACACTCCAACAGTTCGTCAGGTCCCAAATACCATTCGTCTCCATTCACTCCTGTCTAACACGCTCAAACAGGCTTGCTGGAACTCTAAGCCCCTCGCCCACACACAGTTGCTGTTTGCTGATGGCACTGTGCTTTTGGGAGATTCTGAAGAGAAGTTGCAGAGATTGGTGGATGGATTTGGTAGGGTATGTAAAAGAAGAAAACTAAAAGTGAATATCGGAAAGAGTAAGGTTATGAGGATAAAATGATTAGGTGACAAAAGATTGGATATCAGATTGGAAGGAGAGAGTATGGAGGAGGTGAATGTATTCATATATTTGGGAGTGGACGTGACAGCAGATGGGTCTATGAAAGATGAGATGAATCATAGAACTGATGAGGGGAAAAGGGTGAGCGTTGTACTTAGGAGCCCGTCAAGACAAAGAACTTTGTCCGTGGAAGCGAAGAGGGGAATGTATGAGAGTATAGTTTTACCAACGCTCTTATATGGGTGTAAAGCATGGGTAGTGAATGTTGCAGCGAGGAGAAGGCTGGAGACAGTGGAGATGTCGTGTCTGAGGGCAATGTGTGTTGTGAATATAATGTTGAGAATTCGTAGTTTGGAAGTTAGGAGGAGGTGATGCGGGATTGCCGAAACTGTTGTCCAGGGGGCTGAGGAAGGGTTGTTGAGGAGGTTCTGACATGTAGAGAGAATGGAACTAAACAAAAAAACTTCGAGAGTGTATAAATCTGTAGTGGAGGGAAGGCGGGGTAGGGGTCGGCCTTTGATAGGTTGGAGGGAGGGGGTAAAGGTTTTGTGTGCGAGGGGTTTTGACTTCCAGCAAGCATGCGTGAGCATATTTGATAGGAGTGAATAGAGACAAATGGTTTTTAATTCTTGACGTGCTGTTGGAGTGAGAGCAAAGTAACATTTATAAAGGGATTCAAGGAAACCGGCAGGCAGGATCTGAGTCCTGGAGATGGGAAGTACAGTGTCTACACTCTGAAGGAGGGGTGTTAATGTTGCAGTTTTATAAATTGTAGTGTAAAGTATCCCTCTGGCAAGACAGTGATGGAGTGAATGATGAAAGTTTTTTTTTTGGGGCCACCCTTCCATGGTGGGAATCGGCATGTGTGTTAATAAAAAAAACTAATATTTATAATATATATATTATAATATGCAATTCAAATTCATAAACCTACAAGCATGCATTCACTGATATGCCAAAATGAGATGAATTTCACAATTCCAAATTCCAAAATTTAGCACCACCAGTACAAACGTCGATGCAAAGCCGGAACACAATGTAGGAGTGAACCTTGCTCATGTTAGCCTAGCTCTGACGAGCACAAATATTGGCCCACATCTCATTATACGAGGCAGTGTCCACATTCACAGGTGTGGTGGTGGTGGTGCTGCCGATGGTGGTAGTAATGGGCTTGGGTGGTTGGATGGGTGGGAGTGAGTAGGATATGGGGGGGGGGGGAAGGCTTAGTGGTTCTGGTGGTGATGTTACTGTGTGCTGCTGATGGTGATTGTGGTAGTGTTGGTGCTGCTGCTGATGGTGACTGTGATAATGGTAATATCATGGTGATGGTAGGTGATGTTTACTCTTCAACAGAGGCAGGTGTGGTGGTGGAAGCGGCGATGGTGTCATTGTGTATTATGGCCAGTGTAACGAGCAATGTGGCCGCTACCTGGCCCAGGACCCCACGCTACTGAACACTAAGAACAAGAACGAGAGCTGGGGAGGGAAGCAGGGGGTGGAAACTAGGGGAGAGAAGAGGAATCTCCCACGTCATAAGCTCACAACAAGAGCCAGCATTCCCGCGTCGAACTTTTCAAATTTTGGGAGTAGATGAACCCGACCACTTTAGGGATCTCTGGAGTCCGCCGCAGAGGATCCACATTGGAGGAGTAGGACTCCTATCATCCTACCCTGAGTGAAGGAGTGTAAGATTATTCCATCCACCAGCCTAGAGTGTAAGACTATCCTTCAGCCTAGAGTGTAGGATTTAATCCTCCAGCACAGCGAAGCCCTTGATCCTCCACCCGAGATCGTAGGATTTGTGTAGCTACGATTGTTTTTGAGTGGATATTTGATATTTGGCTTCAAAATAATTCTAGAGAATACCTCAATTTCTACACATGTTTAGTTACTTTGGTACCTCAGTTAAAGGATGAATTGGGTATTGCAAGAGGATATAACAAAAACACTTATGCATATTTCAAAACATTGAGGAAAAATTTCGCCACAAGCTTCGCCACAAGCAACATTCTTCCTCCCCGTCCCTTCCTCTCCCCTAGGGGTTTATGTACGTATATATATATATATATATATAGTTTTATTATCACACTGGCCGATTCCCACCAAGGCAGGGTGGCCCGAAAAAGAAAAGCTTTCACTATCATTCACTCCATCACTGTCTTGCCAGAAGGGTATATTATATATATATATATATATATATATATATATATATATATATATATATATATATATATATATATATATATATATATATAATAGAGAGAGAGCTCAAGCAAGCAGGCAAGAGTCAAGGTGAAAAGGAACTCAAATAAGGAGAAAATGGAAATTTGATATGTATAAAAATATTTCGCAGGTGACTGCTAGCATGACTGCCTTTAAATGCATTAGATGACATAAGTCATTTTCACCTATAATTAACTTCTCTATATAAGGTGACCCTTTGGGCCCCTGTGTTACACACAGGACTTATTCCGATTGTCGAGGTTACATGCATATTTGTGTTCACCTCTTGCTGTTTCGCCCACATTATTCTGTGTCACGCCCTCCACTCCTGCGCTGGTCACTGTGTTGTCGGTTTCTTTGCTTCTTATTGCATCTGTGACAGAGATCGTGATTTTGTAACTATTTTAATAACTTTCATACTCAAGGATTCGTTAAATACTATGTTGGTGACAGGCAAAATAATATACTTGATACTTTCTCTGTTGTTGACATTGTTCGTGTTGATAATTCATGCTGCATTTTTTTGCAGTCGGCAATGAAACAGAGGGAAGTGAAGTGGTTTAAAACCTTGTGTAATACATTCACATTCCTCTTAGAGGAACTGTGAGCTGGATATCCTAATTACCCATACTGTCCTACTGTCAAGGCTGGGGTAGAAAAAAAGAAAAAGAGTTAGTTTCTCTAAGTAGTTTTTTTGCACACTTTGAATAAGAATCTATTCGTCTCTGCTGAGTACCATGTCAAGAAAAGGCACCTGGTTGTCTTTTGTCCCCCTAGAGAGCATTTTTTTGGTTTGTGTCTCCCTAAAGTATGAATTTTCTGTTTTTTCTCTCCCTAGAGTGTGAATTTTCTGGTTTTTCTCTCCCTAGAGTGAGAGTTTTCTGTTTTTTTTGTCTCCCTAGAGTGTGAATTTTCTGGTTTGTCTCCCTAGAGTGAATTTTCTGGTTTGTTCTATGTTTTACACAGATGAATGGGATCTAACCCCACACTTCACTTTCAAAGGAGTGTCTTTATGCTGATGAAGGGCTTTCGATTCCAAGAACTGCAGATACTTTACTCTTCTAGCATCAAACTCGATCACCTCCCATTCTCTAACCACTGTATGGCTCCCTGGCGGCAGTCTGTGAAAGTGGACAAGGATAATATGGACTAGGTTTTAGCTGTATCCTCATGAATTTAACTGTTCATTCAAACACTTTCGATAGTGTTTGTCCACCTCTGCTATTCTCCTACTGGACCCCGTTGTCCATGGGATCCAGGAGCTTCCATTACCTGCATTTATTGATTACTTAGCTGATTGATTCCCCGTTTGATTAGGTCGGTTGATTGCTTGTGTGTTTAGTTTTTTTGACTAATTCATTGTATATTAAATTGTACCTCAATATCTGAATGAACGACTCTGATGGAGCTGGGACTGTTATACCACGTTTTAATCTTCAGCATAACTTTTTTAAATTTAAGCAATGATGATCCTCAAAATTCATGACCAGTGTGTGTCTAGTTGTCAGAAATCAGTGAAAATACTGGAGAACACAAGCATCATGATAACTGTTGAATCTTGTTAGTTACAATCACGGTGCAAGGTACTAATATTTTTGCTGGCGTTATTTCTGCTGCTTCTGTTGCTGCTGCTATTTTTTTCATTTAGTAATACTGAATAAATCAGCAGGATGCCGCTACCCAATTCTGTTTGATAGTTACAGTAGGAATAAAAGCTAACTTTGTTTCCCTGTTATATGTCATCACGCAGGATAGGCTTCATATATGGTGATCAAAATTGACAGCCTGAGTTGGGAGACTTCAGTAAGCAATGAGGATACCGTTACCGTATGGGTTCAGCAGCAAAGGAAGCTTCAAAGGTTTCGTTCCAGCAGAGCTGGAGTTACAGTCGACTAAGAATTTCCATCTTATAATAGGCTATTCATAATAAACAGGAGACTGCTAAGAGGAAATGATGGTTTTAAGGCGAATGAAGGTTTGAGAGGTAGCTGGTGGTAGTGGGGATATATGGGTAGTGTATAAATGTCCAACCGTTCAGAGACACCTCCAAGCAAAACACTTCAAGGAAGAACAAAAAGTCACAATACCGTGACTGGAACAATGCACAAATAACCAGCACATAGAGAGGAGCTTACGACAACGTTCCGGTCCGACTTGGACCATTTACAAAGTGACTTTGTAAGTGCTTCATTGTCAGTAGTAATATATCTAAAATCTTGAAACTGTTTTCACATTTTGTCTAATAAATGACTAATGTTTTAGTGATAATAAGATACTTAAATGTTTTCTGAAACTTTAACTTCATATTGTTGTTTATGAAGCAGAATAAGAAATAGCTGTAATATATTTTTTGATACAACTGTGGTCAGTGGGGTCTGATAAAGACTGTGACCTCTATAATCCTTTTTTTTATGTTTGTTTTTGCTCTGCCGCTCACAGAATGAGCACTAGATGCACAATAAACTAGTCGCTCAGGCTGCACAATTAAGGTTTATCGGTCGTGTGGGGTGTGTGTGTGGGAGGTTAGTGGTGGAGTGAAGTTGTGGGGAAAGAGTGATACGTCAGGAGGGTGTGGTGGGGAAGGGGCATCTGTTGCCTCTCCTCATAAGCCTTTAAAATATGATCCTGACCGCTGGCTGTAACACCCGATCATACTTCTTGTTTAGTTTTCTCGTGTGTGTGTGTGTGTGTGTGTGTGTGTGTGTGTGTGTGTGTGTGTGTGTAATGGATAGAGACTATGTAGGAGTTTTTATTTAAATTAGTTTCTTTCTGTATTCCAACTAGTGTCTAAACAGTTACATCCGAGATATGGATAAGTTTCAAGGCGTTGTCTGAGACCGTCTTTGAATTCAAATGTCTTACTGCTGACAGCAGTGAAAACGAACAGTATTTGGATAACATTTCGCTGCGTATCAAGTCACCATAGCGCTCTAAAATGAGCGAAACGTTGTTCAAATAAAAGTTTGCACTGGAACGTGTTTTCTGTCATGTGCTGGAAGTGGAGCCTGGTGGAGCAGCAAGGTAAGTGACGCTGGTGATGTATCGCCAGAGGTTAAGTGAGAACCCAGATCTAACACCAGTATCTTTCAATGGTCCACCAGGAGTTCTACTTTCCTCTTGCTCCTCGCTGGCTTGTGCTCCAAAAAGCAAGAGGAAAATAATGACCCAATAAGAGGATAACCCTAAGGTGAGAGGAGTGTCAGGGAAGTGTTAGTAATGGTAATCTTAGTCCTCTTCCTCTTCCTTCCTCTTCCTTTAGCTCAGCTCTTGAGGGGACATCCTTGGTGCTTTTAGTGTAATACTCTCGGCTGCGCGATGGTTATCCTCACAATTCCCTCTTTATCACAGCAGCTATCATCATGGAGCCGCTGGTTATACTGCCTCATGAGGAGTATGGCCAGGAGTCAGTGCTGGACATGTCCACAATGCCTCTGGCAGGAAGCCTTAAATAGCTTTGTTAAATTCCGGACTCTCTAATTCTCGTGTAGAATGTTGAATAATTATTTCCTTGAACGGTGGCTCTTAAGAAAAGGTAACTGCAACTTTGAGCGCGATTGAAGTGCGTTTACAATGGATTACTTCTTGAAAGGGTTACGAAAATATACAGACAGGTGTTCATCTCTCTGTATACTTGGAGAAGGGTTTCGGGGGTCAACCACCCCCTCGGCCCAGTCTGTGACCTGTTTTAGGGAATAAAGTATGCTTCACTAGTTGTGAATAGGTGACATGTAGCCTTAATGACCCTTAGGTGTCTACAGGCTTCAAGCTTAATTAACAATCCTCAGCACGGAACGGGTGGAGTTTGAACCCATGGGGAATGAGTCCTACAATTCCAGGCCAGTGTACAAGTCACTCAGCTATCTGGTCACAGCGGGGCCCATGCTAACCTCCCTATGGTGTATGGAAATATACCTAGTTGGATTAATCTTTAGCCAGCTGGACCAGTGGCTTACGCACTGACCTAGAGTTTTACGACTCACTCGCCATGGGTTCTAACCCCACCAGTTTCATGGTTTGTTTACAATCGTGTTATTACGATTTCGTAATGGTGGAATTTAAGCTTGAATTCAATGACCTTCAACTCCACAAACGCTATATGACCCTCACGAGCTTAGCTCTTCCGGGGAAAATAATTCTTTGTTTTCTCCTCCCGGCTATCGTGCGACTTACTGAATGTTTTTCTTAAATGACGAATCACAAGACTTTTGAAACACTCATTTGCATGGGATAGAGGAGTGGGATGGTACAGAGGTCTTATACGGTAGTAGCGAGTTAACGGGCCGGCTAACAAGGCTGCGAGGTATATCCTGCCTTTGTTGTTTTAACAACCCATTGATGCTACGCACAGCTGGTGACGCACCAACAATGACTTAGTTTACCAGAGCACAATGACTTAGTTTATCCTTGTCTAATTGGTCCCAGCTGGTGCCTCCATCTCCGTGAGGACTTATACTTGTGCCCAGTCTTGTACCCAGGCTTATACCCAGGTTTGTACCCAGGCTTGAACCTAGGCTTGTATCCAGCTCTATAACCGGCTTTCTCCTGCCATCTATTTGATAATGTATTAGGCTGACCTCTTACCCGAGTCGGGCCTTATATCTGTACCCAGCCTTGTACCTAGCCTTGTACTCAGTCTTAAACCCAGACTTGTGCTCAGACTTATACCCAGCATTGTGCCCAAGTGATGCATATACCTTCATCAAGTTTTACATCTCTACCCAGCAAGAAGATTTTTGATGTTGCCGTCACTGATGAATCCTTAATGGAATACTTGACAATATCCTAAATGCCCTACTGAAGTCTCCCAACTGTCGCCGACGGATGTCAAAATTACCTACGTGACCCATCGTGAGTGATTGAATATGACGGGAAAGCATAGCTAGCTTTTGTTCCAGCCTCTTTTCTTGTTTCAAGTCTTGTACCCAATTTTCTTAGCTTTGTATCCCGTAACTTCGTTCCTAATCTTGTACCCCATTAGCCTTGTTCCACTGAAGACAAGAGGCTTGGCAGGCATTGCAAGATTCCTCCAGGAAAAAGCAGGGAAGCGATGTGTACACTGAGAGAGAGAACTCAATAAGTGTGAAGGGGCCACGACTCAACGCCCTCCCTTCATGCATATAGGGATTTTAATTGCTAACAGAACCCTGGCTGTCTTCAAGAGGGAACTGGATTAGTTCCTAAAGTCAGTTTCCGGATCAGCTGGACTGTAGTGAATACGTTGGTCTGAATGCGGCTAGCACCAACAGCCTGGATGATGAATTTTGTATTTACACCAAGTAAACTACTGGGCTTTATCCTGCTCTTATAATGCATCATTACTAAAGGTTGAAGCCGATCGGAAAAGGCATTCTCTAGCTTCTGATTGAAAAGCAGTATCACAATCTGTTTAACGAAATTAGCAACTTGGGACTAAATCAACCCAATAATATGAGAAGCTTTTTATGGAAGCTCAGAAGCCTTAAAATGAGAAAAACTGTAAAATACCGACATGATTAATAAAAAAACAAATGCAGTATAAAGCAGTCATTTATTGGCACAGTGGATAAAGTAGAAATGGGTAAGGAGAGGAGGAGTTCGAGGTAATCAGTCCCTCAACCTGGAATCGATGTGGACTGAACACATCGATTCCAGGTTGAGGGACTGATTACCTTGAACTCCTCCTCTCCTTACCCATTTCTACTTTGTATTGGACTGATGAAGCCACTGTGTGGCGAAACGTTTCTTCAATAAAGATTCCCTTGTGTTGCACAAGTGTCTCAATTCTTCAACTTGTCGGTTTTCAAAACCATTCACCACAAAGTAGACACCTGTAGAACACACTCTTGTGCACCGTTCTCTGCAGTGCCAGGCTTAGGCTTGGTTACAAGTACTTCTGGCAGTTTGGGAGACACACAGATGATGATCAAACTAAATGTAAATTATGTGATCAGGCATATGGTCACTCTCTTGAATACTATGTGCTTAATTGTCCACTTATTGAGGAATACAGAGACAGACAGTATAATAACCTATGTGACATGTCAAGATATCTTATTAATGAAAATAAGATACCAGATATACTAAGCAAATTTCCTAAATTTGCTTGTAACAGATAAGTGAACTATAGATATGTAGATATAAATCCATATGTATTCCTGTTAACCCTTTGGGGCCTAGTTCCTAGGCCTTTTGTGTATCCATATGCTCTCGCGCTACCGTCCACAGGATGGATATGGGGTGCACAATAAACTAGCCACTTCGGTGGCAAAATCTAATCTAATCTCTGCAGTGAAGACACTTGCTGGCGAAAACTTTCCAGGATGAAGATACCCAAATATATAAGTGCATCATTTATCAACTTACTGGTTTTCTTAACCATATATTCAAAAACAGTACATAAAGCCCACTATGTGGGCGAAACATTGTCAATAAAGGATCACATTATACCGCATTTCAGTCTCTATCCACCAGTTACCGTACGGAATCCAGCCATTCCAAGATGACTCACGAAATCGTAATGACACGATTGCAAACAAACCATACCACGGGCGGGATAGAACCCGTGATCGTGATCAGAGAGTCTCAAAACTCTAGACCGTCGCGTTAGCCACTTGACCAGCTAGCCACAATAAGATTCGTCGAATCTTATTGTGGCTAGCTGGTCCAGTGGCTAACGCGACGGTCTGGAGCTTTGAGACTCTCTGATCGCGGGTTCTATCCCCGCCCGTGGTGTGGTTTATTCCAAGTTGTTTACGTTAGTGTATTAACAAATGTGCATTGGTAGAGATTGAGCTTGTGGGGTCAATGCAGCGGGGGCGTTGACCCCTGAAACCACCTCCAGGTATATACGACGCATCAGCCATTCATGATTTAATCAGTTCAGAGGAGGAATATAGATATGAGAAAATACACCTTAAAAACTGCATTAGCAAAATGACGCCTATACAGTCCGGTAACAATCTCAACCTTCTTTTAGGTGGGCCACACCAGTTTTGAAAGTTTGAAGCCTATCGGATGCGGCGTTAAATTTTCACACAGGGAAATTCAAGAAAGGAACGACATTAGCCAGATGAGACCTTTATAATAGTAGTTATACTATGTGTAGTATGTATACTGTGTATACCCAGTAGTTATACTATGTGTAGTGTGTATACTGTGTATACCCAGTAACTGTTAGACGGGATGATTACGTGAAAATGTGTGTGGAAATACCTGAGAATATACCTGGAGAGGGTTTCGGGAGTCAACGCCCCCGTGGCCCGGTCTGTGACTAAGCCTCGAGGTGAATCAGAGCCTAATCAACCAGGCTGTTACTGCTGGCCGCGCACAAGCCGACGTACGAACCATAGCCCGACTAGCTAGGTACTGATTTTATGTGCCTGTCCAACGCCTTGTACCAGATACTGGGCGCATCGTGGCCAGTTCAACTCGGCCAGCGGAGCTAGAAGGACTACGGCGGAACTGCATAGACCCCTTCAATAAATCCATAACTGGCCAAGTACACTGTGTCTTGCTACCCAGTATTACTCATTTTAATCCTTCTCAACACCTGCACATGCCAGTATTTGCATGAACCATTCCCATACTACCCTAACCAGTGTTGACAAACTGAAGCCAACAGAAGAGGCTTTCTCGAGTTATCAGTGTGTTTGGAGGAAGCGAAACAAATATGCAACCACTCAATAGAATATACTTAATTTTATTAAAGGGATTGACTGGTAAGCCAGCGGAAGGCCTCGGTCAGATGACCAAAAGCTCCATCTGCTGGTCATCACATAACTAAGACCCGCGTCAGGAAACACTAGTCCTGTTTCCTGACAAATCTTACTTAACCTAACCACTCATAGCTACCCATTCAGGGATACCTAATAAGATAATAAAATTAATAAGGAATAATAAAAATAATAAGAAAAAGAGGAGCAAAACTAAAATTGAAAGGCAGACAGTAATACATTGTAAGACCCTCTTTATTTTACCTTACTCCTGGCAAGGGAGAAATATACGACACTTCAGTGCCATAAATTTAGATGATCGCCTGTTGTTTTATCTCAACGTTTAAGCCCTATGTTATAACGGGAAGATTTAGTGGAGCATTGGCCAGCGTAAGAGCTTCACTAATGTGCACTTGGACGGTGTAGAGGGCTGGCGTCATGCTGCGGTGTGTGTACTCGCCTAGTTGTGGTTGCAGGGGTCGATTTACAGCTCCTGGCCCCACCTCTTCAC
This sequence comes from Cherax quadricarinatus, assembly GCF_038502225.1. Classification (NCBI taxonomy): domain Eukaryota; kingdom Metazoa; phylum Arthropoda; class Malacostraca; order Decapoda; family Parastacidae; genus Cherax; species Cherax quadricarinatus. The sequence goes on along the minus strand of NC_091360.1, from coordinate 6,320,311 downwards.
TGGGTGGTACTAGGTCGCTCTTCCTGCTCCATGAGCTTTATCATACCTCTTCTTAAAGCTATGTATGGATCCTGCCTCCACTACATCACTTTCCAGAGTATTCCACTTCCTGACAACTGTGACTGAAGAACTACTTCCTAACATCCCTGTGATTCATGTGTGTGTGTGTGTGTGTGTGTGTGTGTGTGTGTGTGTGTGTGTATGTGTGTGTGTGTGTGTGTGTGTGTGCGCGCGCGTGTGCGGGGCGAGGTTACTGCAGTGTTTATTATGGTGTTTTTGTTTGTGTGCGCTGTTCTGCTGTTTGCGGTTGTGCTGTGTGGTTGGTGGTGTTGCTGGTGGTGGTTGTGCTGTGAGGTTGGCGGTGTTGCTGGTGGTGGTTGTGCTGTGAGGGTGGTGTTGCTGGTGGTGGTTGTGCTGTGAGGTTGGCGGTGTTGCTGGTGGTGGTTGTGCTGTGAGGTTGGTGGTGTTGCTGGTGGTGGTTGTGCTGTGAGGTTGGCGGTGTTGCTGGTGGTGGTTGTGCTGTGAGGTTGGTGGTGTTGCTGGTGGTGGTTGTGCTGTGAGGTTGGCGGTGTTGCTGGTGGTGGTTGTGCTGTGAGGTTGGTGGTGTTGCTGGTGGTGGTTGTGCTGTGTGGTTGGTGGTGTTGCTGGTGGTGGTTGTGCTGTGAGGTTGGCGGTGTTGCTGGTGGTGGTTGTGCTGTGAGGTTGGTGGTGTTGCTGGTGGTGGTTGTGCTGTGAGGTTGGCGGTGTTGCTGGTGGTGGTTGTGCTGTGAGGTTGGTGGTGTTGCTGGTGGTGGTTGTGCTGTGAGGTTGGCGGTGTTGCTGGTGGTGGTTGTGCTGTGAGGTTGGCGGTGTTGCTGGTGGTGGTTGTGCTGTGAGGTTGGCGGTGTTGCTGGTGGTGGTTGTGCTGTGAGGTTGGTGGTGTTGCTGATGGTGGTTGTGCTGTGAGGTTGGTGGTGTTGCTGGTGGTGGTTGTGCTGTGAGGTTGGTGGTGTTGCTGGTGGTGGTTGTGCTGTGAGGTTGGTGGTGTTGCTGGTGGTGGTTGTGCTGTGAGGTTGGTGGTGTTGCTGGTGGTGGTTGTGCTGTGAGGTTGGTGGTGTTGCTGGTGGTGGTTATGCTGTGAGGTTGGTGGTGTTGCTGGTGGTGGTTGTGCTGTGAGGTTGGTGGTGTTGCTGGTGGTGGTTGTGCTGTGAGGTTGTCGGTGTTGCTGGTGGTGGTTGTGCTGTGAGGTTGGTGGTGTTGCTGGTGGTGGTGGTGGGGTTGGTGGTGATACTGTTGAGACTGATATTTTAACCTAACTTAAGATAAATAATTGTAAGTTAATTGGGAAAGTTTATATTTATATAGTATTAAACTCCCGTGGGTTATTCAGAGCAAATAGTGAAAGCTCGATCCACCGTCCGCTAACCATGACAGACACGATACTTCTTTACCTTTCAGAAAATGCTCGTTTGCAATTGTGTTCTTTTCGTATGTTAATTTACGCTAGCCTTTCCTAACTGAACTGAGAATAACGAATAAACAAAATTCTGAAATATCGACCGTGTAGAAATGAACGCTTTAATTAATAAATTAGACACATATGCAGCACTTGGGTATATTTACTGTGGAAACATTTCGCCACACAGTGACTTCATCAGTTCTATACAAAGAACGGTGAAGATCAGGAGGAGTTTGAAGTAATCAGTCCCTCAGCCTTGAGTCGATGTTATCAGTCCATCAATCTTGAAAAGAATACAGTATATGCGCGAAGAAGTGGCTTATATACTGTAGACTAGTGAAGTGAAGCAGTCATGCTATAATTCCATTGCAAGTTGCAACCTGGTTCTTCCCTCGGAAACGTTCGGAAAGTGACGTTACGAAATGCTTAAGAAAACTGACGTAATAACATGAAGACTGGTTGCGTTTTTACGTCTTCATGGTTCGTTGTTCCTACAGTGTATAGTAGGATGGGTCACCACCCAGTGGTTCATTGTTGCTACAGTGTATGGTAGGCTGCTGTTACTATCCAGTGGTTCATTGTTGCTGCAGTGTATGGTAGGCTGCTGTTACTATCCAGTGGTTCATTGTTGCTACGGTGTATGGTAGGCTGCTGTTACTATCCAGTGGTTCATTGTTGCTGCAGTGTATGGTAGGCTGCTGTTACTATCCAGTGGTTCATTGTTGCTACAGTGTATGGTAGGCTGCTGTTACTATCTAGTGGTTCATTGTTGCTGCAGTGTGTGGTAGGCTGCTGTTACTATCCAGTGGTTCATTGTTGCTACGGTGTATGGTAGGCTGGTCACTACCCAGTGGTTCATTGTTTTTACAGTGCATGGTAGGCTGCTGTTACTATCCAGTGGTTCATTGTTGCTACTGTGTATGGTAGGCTGGTCA
>NC_091360.1:6302938-6312938 GCF_038502225.1 Cherax quadricarinatus | reverse complement strand
TGTTGTATAAATGAAAGGATAGAGAATATATATCTCTCTCCTTGTCTCTCCCCCTCCCTTCTCTCCCTCGTAAATACACCCTCGCCCTCTCGTAAACAATCCCCTCCCCCTCCCACACACACGAAAAGAATATGAATGTATGGTTATAAACACAGTGGAAACAATTATCACCTATAATAAACAATAACTACATGTCCAGCACCCATACACAATCCATTTAACACGCACTCATGTCCTCATCACTGAAGATGGGGGGAGAGAGAGAGAGGTACTGAATGAGTTGGCAATGGGTAATGGTGCCAAGAGTATGGTAATGGTTGAGGATTGTAGATCGTTAAAAATGAATAATGGTACAGGATTTAACGGTAGTGGATTTTGAAAGTGAATAATGGTAGCAGGGATATAAAGTCAATAATTCTTGGTAATGGTTATAATAATGGTAGTGAATAGTTTTGGTTTAGGGATTTGCTCAAGTGGATAGTAAGTCAAAGATGTAAGTCGATAGTTGTTGGTAATGGTTATAACAATAAATAGAAGTGGTATAGGGATTTACACAAGGGGATTAGAACACTGAGAGCAGTTCACAGAAGTTGTTGATGGTTGTGGACTGTGAAAGCGGATAATGCTAATCAAAATGATACTGCGTGATTATTGTGGCTAATTATATGCAGATTTTTAATAGATAATATAAGTGAATGGTAACAGTGTATATTAGTCTGAAATAATGACCGTGAATAAAGTCAGCGAGAAATAAATTAACAGCATATGCAAATAATGCATTAAGGAGCAAAGTCAGTTAATAAAAAGTTGCATTATTATTATTTTTATTATTAACTATTATTATTCAAGGGGCTGTAAATCCATAAGAATTTACAGCTTGGTTATAACACTGATCAAGAGCCTGGAAGCCTTTTTCCGTCAAGAGGCATTACAGTTTAATTTTGGGTGGTTAACTCTACCTAAGAAAAAAAAAAGCGAGTAATGGGCTATAGCAATCCCTTCACTGGATTCTAAGTTTAAACTGACATTTGTTGACACGTTAAGACAAACTATCTTTGGCTATTTGGTTAATGGGGTTTAAATATCGACTACACGAGGGTCATTAAGACTGCCGCTTACTCGTTACTAGTCAAAAATACTTTAATACCTAAAGTACGGATTAAATCAAACTCTGTGTAAATCCATTGAAAGACATACACCTCTCAGTGTATACATACAGAAAGTGACATACACTATGAGTGTATATAGATAAATAGACTGAGACATATCTGTGTATATAAACTGAGTGTGAGAGACATTCACCTCTCAGTGATACTCTCTGAGAGACATACACCTCAGTGATACTTTCTGAGAGACGTACACCTCTCAGTGATACACACCGAAATATACACCTCTCAGTGTATATATCCTTGCAGATATGTTGTATTTTGAGGAGGGGTTGTATGGCTGGAAATACGTTTGATGGCTGTTATTCTTCTCATAACAGCTCGGTATAACAGCAGCCATAACAACAACAGAAGAGTAATAGTGGTAGTTAAGCCCTTGATCGTGGTTGGGGAGGGTGGTACTCGTAATGATGGTGGTAATGGTGATTATCTGTGATGGTGGTTGTCAGTGATGTTAGTGGTGGTTGTTACTGGCGGTGGCTGCTGTTATTGGTGGTGATGGTTACTGGTGGTTGTCAGTGATGCTGGTGATGATGGTTGTCAGTGATGCTGGTGGTTGTCAGTGATGCTGGTGGTGGTGGTAGTTGCCAGTGATGATGGTGGTGATGGTAGTCAATGATGCTAATGGTTGTTAATGCCAGTGATGGTTGTTAATGATGGTAGATGCCAGCGATGCTGGTGGTCGGTAGTAGTTGTGGTAGTGGTGAAGGTGGTGGTGGTGGTAGGAGGTGCGTGGACTGGGCGTGACGTATCAGCACAGCCTCTGACGGCGAGAACAGGAACCAGTTATCAGCAGTAGCCAGGAAAACTGTAGCCCTGTCCCCCATCCTGTCTCCCCTCCCCCACCCATCCCATCGCCCAGTGTTTTTGATGATAGAGGAGATATTTAAATCGTCAGCCACCGCCTGCAAGCCATGCTCAAACTATACTAAAAGGATCGTTTGTGTGTAAATATATATATATATATATATATATATATATATATATATATATATATATATATATATTATATATATATATATATATATATATATATATATATATATATATATATATATATAACACGTCTTTCATTATTCAACACTTTCACCATCACTCATACATAATCACTGTCTTCACAGAGGCACTCAGACTTGACAGTTTAGATGTCCATCCAAACTGCCAATATCACAAAACCTTCCTATAAAGTACAGTCATTGTACTTCCCACAATGTTTGATTCATACAATAAAATTCGAACATTTATACATGATGGTGAAAGTGGATTTTGAACCTATAAGATAAAGTCCCAGCTGAACCTAATGAAATCTTTAAACTATGGTTCTCTGCGCCTCTAGATCATGGATTCCCTACTCTATAGACTCAGTGACTTTTTTTTTACCCATCACGCGCTTCATGCCCTGAATACTTAGGGCATCTTGAGGGCGTACAAGAATGTCTTCATCTTGCCTCGCTTCAGCCTGCTTTCCAGGTGAGACTTCCCAGAGGCATCATTAAATAACGAAGCCATTCGGAAGTGAAAGACTCTGATTTATTTAACTTAAATTAACAGGTTAGGTTAGATAAGGTTTGCCAGGAAACAATACAAGTGCTTCCTGACGCGAGACCTTAGATGATGACCCGCTGTTGGAACTTTTGGTCATCTGACAGAGGCCTTCCGCTGGCTTACCGGTCCACCCCTTTCAAAATTGATGGCTATTTTTATAACCATTCCTAATTATTAAATTGAATAGGACTAAAAATTTTTGTTTTACAAGTAAAACTGGCAAATGTGCACCTTCGTCAACCTTCATTTTCAACACGATGGTCTGTTTCGTTTCGCTGGTAGCCTGAGAATGCATCATGAATTTCATCCTAGCATCAGTCTGCCAGTATTCTTTTCATTTAATCTTTATTGTGTGAATCAGTTCTCTTCACTTCAGCAGTGGCAATACTAGCATCAAAAGCACAAACAGCTGCAGGAATAATAGCAATTGCAGAAACAATAGCAAAATCAGCAACAGTGGAAGCAGCATTAACCGCAATAGCAGCAACATTAACTGCAACAGTAGCAAGAAGAGCAGCAACAATAGTACTACCAGCAGCAGCAGAAGCAGCAGTAATGCGTTAATCATACGTTCAGAATGGCGATTAGTTTGTCAGTCAGCTGGCCTATGTGCTTATCTGCATGCATGCTTGTATCTCTCTCTCTCTTTCTCTCTTTCTCTCTCTCTCTCTCTCTCTCTCTCTCTCTCTCTCTCTCTCTCTCTCTCTCTCTCTCTCTCTCTCTCTCTCTCCCACCTCTTCTTGATTAGCTTGCTTCCTTCCTCTCTCTTGCCTCCCTCTTTCCCATCAATCATTATCTTCTTCATTCACCACCTTTTCCCCAACCTCCCTCACCAACTGTCACAAAAAAAGGGTAGCAGAATATTGCTTATATATCCAATTTTGTGTCCTCCCTAGAAAAAAAAGCCTTGTTGCTGCTATCTACCTTGAAGATAAAATAGCTACCTGTGTACTAGCTGACTGTTGCAGGTTGCAGCCAGGAGAAAAATGTGTTAGAAATATCCAGTCCTACTGGAGAGTCATATCCGATGCAAGAAAAAATCATTAAGTTTTTATTTAAGCCTCTAACATAATATATTATGTAGAATTGAGACTAGGAATAACACAGTAAAGTCCGGCGTCTTTTGGAGGTATTCAGGCGTTTTGGAGAAGGTGGCTAAGTGTACATTGCTGTAAATCTAAAGTTGATGATGTAACACTAGTATTGGTTACCACAGGGTGGCTGCCTCTCCTGGGGGAGATAATGTTATATCTGAGTGACCTGCAAGTTGGAACATTTCTGCGTGATATGGCAGTTTTGTCTGTGGATCTCCCCGATGTACACAGTTACTGCTCTGTTTTTTTTTTCTGTATTACCTTAATTAATTTCTTAACAAGCTTGGCTTCACCCATAACCTGCCCACAGCCCTCCACCACCCACAACCTGTCCACGGTCCACCAACCACAACCTGCCCACAGTCCACCAACCACAACCTGCCCACAGTCCACCACCCACAACCTGCTCACAGCCCACCACCCACAACCTGCTCAGTCCACCAACCACAACCTGCCCACAGCCCACCACCCACAACCTGCCCACAGCCCACCACCCACAACCTGCTCACAGCCCACCACCCACAACCTGCTCACAGCCCACCACCCACAACCTGCTCACAGCCCACCACCCACAACCTGCCCACAGCTCACCACCCACAACCTGCCCACAGCTCACCACCCACAACCTGCTCACAGCCCACCACCCACAACCTGCCCACAGCCCACCACACACAACCTGCCCACAGCCCACCACCCACAACCTGCTCACAGCCCACCACCCACAACCTGCCCACAGCCCACCACCCACAACCTGCCCACAGCTCACCACCCACAACCTGCCCACAGCTCATCACCCACAACCTGCCCACAGCTCACCACCCACAACCTGCCCACAGCTCACCACCCACAACCTGCCCACAGCCCACCAACCACAACCTGCTCACAGCCCACCACCCACAACCTGCCCACAGCTCACCAGTCACAACCTGCCCACAGCTCACCACCCACAACCTGCTCACAGCCCACCACCCACAACCTGCCCACAGCCCACCACCCACAACCTGCCCACAGCTCACCACCCACAACCTGCCCACAGCTCATCACCCACAACCTGCCCACAGCCCACCACCCACAACCTGCCCACAGCTCACCACCCACAACCTGCCCACAGCCCACCACCCACAACCTGCCCACAGCTCACCACCCACAACCTGCCCACAGCTCATCACCCACAACCTGCCCACAGCCCACCACCCACAACCTGCCCACAGCTCACCACCCACAACCTGCCCACAGCTCATCACCCACAACCTGCCCACAGCCCACCACCCACAACCTGCCCACAGCTCACCACCCACAACCTGCCTACAGCTCACCACCCACAACCTGCCCACAGCCCACCACCCACAACCTGCCCACAGCCCACCACCCACAACCTGCCCACAGCTCACCACCCACAACCTGCTCACAGCCCACCACCCACAACCTGCCCACAGCTCACCAACCACAACCTGCCCACAGCTCACCACCCACAACCTGCCCACAGCTCATCACCCACAACCTGCCCACAGCTCACCACCCACAACCTGCCCACAGCTCATCACCCACAACCTGCCCACAGCCCACCACCCACAACCTGCCCACAGCTCACCACCCACAACCTGCCCACAGCTCACCACCCACAACCTGCCCACAGCTCACCACCCACAACCTGCCCACAGCTCACCACCCACAACCTGCCCACAGCTCACCACTCACAACCTGCCCACAGCTCACCACCCACAACCTGCCCACAGCTCACCACCCACAACCTGCCCACAGCTCACCACCCACAACCTGCCCACAGCTCACCACTCACAACCTGCCCACAGCTCACCACCCACAACCTGCCCACAGCTCACCACCCACAACCTGCCCACAGCTCATCACCCACAACCTGCCCACAGCTCATCACCCACAACCTGCCCACAGCTCACCACCCACAACCTGCCCACAGCTCATCACCCACAACCTGCCCACAGCTCACCACCCACAACCTGCCCACAGCTCATCACCCACAACCTGCCCACAGCCCACCACCCACAACCTGCCCACAGCTCACCAACCACAACCTGCCCACAGCTCACCACCCACAACCTGCCCACAGCTCACCACCCACAACCTGCCCACAGCTCACCACCCACAACCTGCCCACAGCTCACCACTCACAACCTGCCCACAGCTCACCACCCACAACCTGCCCACAGCTCACCACCCACAACCTGCCCACAGCTCACCACCCACAACCTGCCCACAGCTCACCACTCACAACCTGCCCACAGCTCACCACCCACAACCTGCCCACAGCTCACCACCCACAACCTGCCCACAGCTCATCACCCACAACCTGCCCACAGCTCATCACCCACAACCTGCCCACAGCTCACCACCCACAACCTGCCCACAGCTCATCACCCACAACCTGCCCACAGCTCACCACCCACAACCTGCCCACAGCTCACCACCCACAACCTGCCCACAGCTCACCACCCACAACCTGCTCACAGCCCACCACCCACAACCTGCCCACAGCTCACCACCCACAACCTGCTCACAGCCCACCACCCACAACCTGCCCACAGCTCACCACCCACAACCTGCTCACAGCCCACCACCCACAACCTGCTACATGTTAAGTTATCTTTGAATTACCAGAGTCTACTTCTCCTTACCTCTCTGCACTCCATATATCTATTCTCACTTCCATTGTGTGTTTCCTGTTTAAAAGTATATTCGTTAATTTATTTCTCTTGTATATAAAATGATCCCAATATTATGACGCTTTGTAGATCTGAATTATTATTATAATCAAGGGGGAAGCGCTAAACCCGGAGGATTATACAGCGCCTGGGGATGGGGGGATGTGGAAGGCATTCAGGCTTAATTCGGGGAACTGGAGCACAGATCCAATTCCCTAAATCAAGAGCCCCTCACCAACATCAAGGAACCTTCCTTGAGGGGTGTAGATTTGAAATTAACATTTTCTTGTTCAAATACGTGGCGATTTTGCTTCATATATTATCAGTGTTTCCGTCTTTTATCTTTCATTTTTCCCTCAGCCTAAACTTTTATTAAATAATGACAGGATGGATTCATATACGTGTCTCTAGCTCTTGGCCCGTTCACACCCACAACTCTTCTTTCTCGTACCATCATGTTTTTCACCCCTCTCCTCCGTTGTTTCAATGACATGTTTCAGCACTCTGATATTATCTTCCTGTGTTTAAGTCAGGGTATTTGTGGTAACTTTTGATCCACTCTGTAATTGCGTTGCTGCAAATAAATTTTGCTTTTCACTCTGGGAAACAGTGCTGTATGACCCATGCGGGTTTAATAGTTATTATTATTATTATTATTATTATTATTATTATTATTATTATTATTATAACCACTTCGGGATAACTCTTGTTCATCATTACTTAAAATAACGTTAATTGTTATTAATCATGATAATCAAGAAGGATCAATTTTTGTCCATACATTTTTAGGGCAGATGTAGGGAGAATAAATTTATTCTTAATCATTTAGTGGTAATGCATTCTGTATTTCCTAATGTTTAAAAATCCCTCGAATATAAATGCATCTGAATTATTTTATACATAATTTATCGATTAGAAATAAGGTTATTGAGTTACTAATCCTCCAGGTAAATAATCCATACGAGTCATCTATACTCGCACATTTATTTTTTCCCTCACTAATTTTGTGTCTCACGAAACTAATGACACGACTGCAAACAAACCCTACCACGGGCGGGGATACAACCCTCAATCAGAGTCTCAAAACTCCAGACCGTCGCGTTAGCCACTGGACCAGCCACAATAAGATTTATCCAACTAGGTATATTTTTACTGTCTGGAGTATCGTGACTCCCCATCAGTGGTATGGTTAATTTTGTGTGTTTTCGTGTATATATCGTGCATTAATGGGACTTTAGCTCGTACCCTTTTATTTAAATGGATTATATGGCTCCTTAATTCATATAGAAGTAAACCATATCACGGACGGGGATAAAACTCGTGGCGAGCGTATCGTAAAACTCCAGGCAAGCGCGTAAGCCACTGGGCCAGAGTTTTAAGACTCACTCGCCACGAGTTTAATCCCCGCCCGAGGTATGGTTTGTTTGCAATCGCGTCATTACGATTTCGTGAGTCAAATTGGACTAAAATGAGAAATCATCCTAATTTTAAAATATTTCACGTTGATATTCTCTTTGAATTATTAGCTTATAATTTTTTGGATTAAACTTTTTAAAGTGTTCAGTCAATACTTCCTTTTAAGATCATTGGAAATTTATTTTAATGTAAGTTATTCCTTGAATGATTTTTATGGAAAGTCTATCAAAACAAATCAGATCTCCATTACAGTCACTTCTTCACTAGATTACTTTTCCCTGGTGGTATGGTGTTCCATTCCAAAGATAATGACTGGTAGTAACGTGTTTCAAGATAAGGTGTTCTTTCAGGGGTAATGTGTTTTACGATACTGTGTGCTTTTTAAAGGTACTGTGCTTTTAAATTCCCTCTAACCTTCCTTTACCAATAACCACCTCTCTCTCTCTCTCTCTCTCTCTCTCTCTCTCTCTCTCTCTCTCTCTCTCTCTCTCTCTCTCTCTCTCTCTCTCTCTCTCTCTCTCTCTCTCTCTCTCTCTCTGCACTCATCCCCATTTGCTACCTCCCTCCCTCTCTTTATCCTCCCCTCCATTCACTACCACTTACCTTTCCAATACTCGTCCTCGCTCACCACCTCCGTCTTTAGCTTCCAATCTTCCTCATACCTCCCAATCCTCTTCACTCACCATCTCGCCCATTTTCGTCCGGTGTGGCCTTGCCTTCGACAGATCAATTCCTCTCAGGCTACTCTGAGGCAGGAGTCTCGTCGTAATCACCCAATAACCTTTTCCACAAAGGCAGTGTAGGGAAAGGGGGGAATTGGGGAGGTAATTGGTCACACGTTTGGCTATAACCCACGAAATTGGCTGGGCTTTGAAGGAAAAAGTATCTTTTTTGAGAGCTAGGGGCTGGCTGTAGGTGAATGGAAGGGGGACATTAAGGGTTTATTGAAGCTTAATGGTGATGAGGGGCAGGAGGAGGAAGGTGCTGCTGAGGTGCTTTTCAACCAAGGAACTGCAGCTGCCCTTTTTCTTTCATATTAGTGACAGACTTATAGGTGAGTACATACAGTTATTTATGAGTATGTGCGAATATGTGTGTGTGGGGGTATGTGTGTGTGTGTAATTTATATGTAGTATATATATATATATATATATATATATATATATATATATATATATATATATATATATATATATATATATATATATATATATATATTTCGTGCCGAGTAGATAAACCTGGCCAGTTTCCAAGAACTCGTTTAAAATTAAGTCCTTTCTAAAATTTTCTCTTATACGTTTAAAGATATACTTTTTTATTTATGTTCATATAAAAAATAATTTTGTGCCAAAATAACCTTAGAAAACTTACTTAACCTTATTATAACAAGCGCTATTTAATTTAGCCTAATCTAGCTAAATATATTTTACGTAAGTTTACAACAATTTAATAATAAAGAAACACAATGAAATATATATTTTTCGTTAGGTTCAGAATTATTTTTGCGAAATTATTACTTACACAGAAAAGCATGGCTACACAAACCAAACTCGCAAGTTTTACCTATTCGGCACGACATTATCTATATATATATATATATATATATATATATATATATATATATATATATATATATATAATATATATATATATATATATATATATATATATATATATATAATGTATATGTACATATGTATGTATATATGTATATGTACATATGTATGTATATATATGTATATGTATATATATATGTATATGTATATATATATGTATATGTATATATATATGTATATGTATATGTATGTATATATATATATATATATGTATTTTTTTAAACAAGTCGACCATCTCCCACCGAGGCAGGGTGGCCCAAAGAGAGAGAAAATCCCCAAAAAGAAAATACTTTCATCATCATTCAACACTTTCACCTCACTCACACATAATCACTGTTTTTGCAGAGGTGCCCAGAATACAACAGTTTAGAAGTATATACGTATAAAAATACACAATATATCTATGTATGTGTATATATCTGTATATATGTAGGTAGTAGGTTGGTAGACAGCAACCACCCAGGGAGGTACTATCGTTCTGCCAA
>NC_091360.1:6277938-6300438 GCF_038502225.1 Cherax quadricarinatus | reverse complement strand
CCACTACAACTGCACACCCACTTGCCACTACAGCTGTACACCCACCTGCCACTACAGCTGTACACCCGCCTGCCACTACAGCTGTACACCCACCAGTCACTATAGCTGTACAAATACTTGCCACTACAGCTGTACACCCACCTGCCACTACAGTTGTACACCCACCTGTCACTACAGCTGTACACCCACCTGTCACTACAGCTGTACACCCACCTGTCACTGCAGTTGTACACCCACCTGTCACTGCAGTTGTACACCCACCTGTCACTGCAGTTGTACACCCACCTGTCACTACAGTTGTACACCCACCTTTCACTACAGCTGTACACCCACCTGTCACTACAGCTCTACACCCACCTGTCACTACCGCTGTACACCAACCTGTCACTACACCCACCTGTCACTACAGTTGTACACCCACCTGTCACTACACCCACCAGTCACTACAGCTGTACACTCACCAGTCACTACAGCTGTACACCCACCTGCCTCTACAGCTCTACACCCACCTGTCACTACCGCTGTACACCAACCTGTCACTACACCCACCAGTCACTACAGTTGTACACCCACCTGTCACTACACCCACCAGTCACTACACCCACCAGTCACTACAGCTGTACACCCACCTGTCACTACAGCTCTACACCCACCTGTCACTACCGCTGTACACCAACCTGTCACTACACCCACCAGTCACTACAGTTGTACACCCACCTGTCACTACACCCACCAGTCACTACAGCTGTACACTCACCAGTCACTACAGCTGTACACCCACTTGCCACTACAGCTGTACACCCACTTGCCACTACAGCTGTACACCCACCTACCACTACAGCTGTACACTCACCTGCCACTACAGCTGTACACCCACCTGCCACTACAGCTGTGCACCCACCTGCCACTACAGCTGTGCACCCACCTGCCACTACAGCTGTGCACCCACCTGCCACTACAGCTGTACACCCACCTGCCACTACAGCTGTGCACCCACCTGCCACTACAGCTGTACACCCACCTGCCACTACAGCTGTACACTCACCTGCCACTACAGCTGTACACCCACCTGCTACTACAGCTGTACACTCACCTGCCACTACAGCTGTACACCCACCTGCCACTACAGCTGTACACCCACCTGCCACTACAGCTGTACACCCACCTGCCACTACAGCTGTACACCCACCTGCCACTACAGCTGCACACCCACCTGCCACTACAGCTGTACACCCACCTGCCACTACAGCTGTACACTCACCTGCCACTACAGCTGTACACCCACCTGCCACTACAGCTGTACACTCACCTGCCACTACAGCTGTACACTCACCTGCCACTACAGCTGTACACTCACCTGCCACTACAGCTGTACACCCACCTGCCACTACAGTTGTATAATTACCTACTACTAAAGTTCTTCATATAACAGTTATTTTGTGTGTTTGTCTAAGAATATATATATATATATATATATATATATATATATATATATATATATATATATATATATATATATATATATATATATATATATAATTCTCCATGGGGAAGTGGAGAAGTCTTCCCTCCGTAAGTCATGCTTGTCGTAAGAGGCGTATAAAAATCGGGTAACAAGGAACTAGTAACGCCTTCTCCTTTATAAATTGCTACATGTAAAAAGATTAAGTTTCGTTTTTCTTTTTAGGTCACCCTGCCTCGGTGGGAGAAGACCGGTGCGTTGAAAATAAAAATATAAATTTCAATATTTATTTATACATTATAACAGTGTTGCAAACGCGTGCCATATGGCAAGACAGTGATAGAGTGATGGTGAAAGTGTTTCGTCCTTTTTGGGTCACCTTACCTCTGTGGAAGACAGCCAGTGCGTGAAAAAAAGAAAATTGTTTCTCTGTGTTGAAAACGTATCGAAAATGTGAACGATACATAACAGGAGTGTTAGTAATATTATTTCCATATCAATAGAAACATCTATTTATTCATAGTCATTCCTGGATAATGTAATTAATAACTTTATTTTCTCTCCCCACCACAGTTTGTCGTCAGCTCTCCCGGCCAGTGTACGCCATGGTAGGATCAGTGCCTCCTGATAGCTTCGACACCCTCCACTCTTATGCCAACACATTCCAGATGCCAGTCGTCACTCCTTGGTTTCCCGAGAACGTGAGTGTTTCTACTCTATTTAGTTTTCTCTGTCAAAAAATCTGGGTGCACCAGCAGGTACACACACTGGCGAGTGTGTAGGTACACATTCGCTGGTGAGTGTGCAGGTACACATTTACTGGTGAGTGGGAGAGAGGCAAGAGGCTCTTCTATGAGAACTAATGAAAGGAGGGAAGCAATTTGAGGAAAGGTAAAATATAACAGGCAGGAATAGGTTAAAATACGGGTTAGAATGCTCCAACTCGTTTCCGGCAGTCTTCCCAGTGCGTAAAGGAGGAGTTGGTCAGGTGACCTGTTCATGGATGCGACGCGATGTCTCCAGAAAAATGTTTTCACATTTATCAAGGGATATCATAACATTTTCTTGGAATTATGGGTTAGGACAATGAAATGTGTTATTGTTTTTTATTACCTTGCATCATGGCTTCTACGTAAGAGGAAATGCTGAGATAAAAATATTTTCCATTTCCACCATATTTTTAAAGTGAATTTTAAACCTCACACCTGTTTTGTAATTCATTCATTGCATCCAAGTTCTCTGTTGTGGATTTCGTTTCTGTGTTCCTATGTAACTTAACGTACATATCAAGGTTATTAAACCGTGTGCTTAACAAGGAAAGAAAACACCAGCACAAATCAAGATTGAGTTAACGACATGTGAAAAGTGGAACGAAACGTACAGTCCTTTGCCACTACCCATTACATTAGAGATACACCACAAGGCCAGTGCCTATTTATATATATATATATATATATATATATATATATATATATATATATATATATATATATATATATATATATATATATATATATATATATATATATAAGTAAAGGTCTCTTTACTTAAGGTATTGATTGACGCAACACTGAATCAAACTTAATTTTACCTTCACACTCTGTAAACACCAACTAAGAGAAATGTGACTCGGGGACAAAAAAGTGTTGAATTTCAGTGAGAAAAGTATATTTGAAAAGTTTTTATGACACGTTCTTGAACCAAGTAAATTATTATTAGCGTGAACATTGCAAAAACAAACAAACACACACACACACACACACAGAACACCACAGAACAGCAGGAGGCCAAGGCAAGAGTACGACGAGAGCAATAGAGCGATGGTTGACACACTGGCTAGAGTGGCCAGAAGAGCTCATGCATGCAGGGCAAAGCTCCTGATCATGGGTGACTTTAACCACAAGGAGATAGATTGGGAGAACTTGGACCCACATGGGGGCCAAGATACTTGGAGGGCTAAGATGATGGAGGTGGTACTGGAGAACTTCATGTACCAACACGTAAGGGACACTACAAGAGAGAGAGGAGAGGATGAACCAGCAAGGCTGGACTTAGTATTCACCTTCAGTAGTGCAGATATCGAGGACATCACATATGAAAGACCCCTTGGGGCCAGTGACCATGTGGTTGTAAGCTTCGAATACACAGTAGAGCTACAAGTGGAGGGAGAAGCAGGAAGGCCAGGACGAATGAAGCCAAACTACAAGAAAGGGGACTACACAGGAATGAGGAACTACCTGAACGGGGTTCAGTGGGACAGAGAACTGGCAGGGAAACCAGTTAATGAGATGATGGAATATGTAGCAATAAAATGCAAGGAGGCTGAGGAGAGGTTTGTACCCAAGGGTAACAGGAGTAATGAAAAAGCCAGGATGAGCCCATGGTTTACCCAAAGGTGCAGGGAGGCAAAAACCAAGTGTGCTAGGGAATGGAAGAAATATAGAAGGCAAAGGACCCAGGAGAATAAGGAGAACAGTCGTAGAGCCAGAAATGAATATGCACAGATAAGAAGGGAGGCCCAAAGACAATATGAAAATGACATAGCAGCGAAAGCCAAATCTGACCCGAAACTGTTGTACAGCCACATCAGGAGGAAAACAACAGTCAAGGACCAGGTAATCAGGCTAAGGAAGGAAGGAGGAGAGACAACAGGAAATGACCGGGAAGTATGTGAAGAACTCAACAAGAGATTCAAAGAAGTGTTCACAGAGGAGACAGAAGGGACTCCAGAAAGACGGAGAGGTGGGGCACACCACCAAGTGCTGGACACAGTGCACACAACCGAGGAAGAAGTGAAGAGGCTTCTGAGTGAGCTAGATACCTCAAAGGCAATGGGGCCAGATAACATCTCCCCATGGGTATTGAGAGAGGGAGCAGAGGCGCTATGTGTACCCCTAACAACAATATTCAATACATCTATCGAAACAGGGAGATTGCCTGAGGCATGGAAGACAGCAAATGTAGTCCCAATCTTTAAAAAAGGAGACAGACATGAAGCATTAAACTACAGACCAGTGTCACTGAAATGTATAGTATGCAAAATCATGGAGAAGATTATCAGGAGAAGAGTGGTGGAACACCTAGAAAGGAATGATCTCATCAACAGCAGCCAGCATGGTTTCAGGGACGGGAAATCCTGTGTCACAAACCTACTGGAGTTCTATGACATGGTGACAGCAGTAAGACAAGAGAGAGAGGGGTGGGTGGATTGCATTTTCTTGGACTGCAAGAAGGCGTTTGACACAGTTCCACACAAGAGATTGGTGCAAAAACTGGAGGACCAAGCAGGGATAACAGGGAAGGCACTACAATGGATCAGGGAATACTTGTCAGGAAGACAGCAGCGAGTCATGGTACGTGGCGAGGTGTCAGAGTGGGCACCTGTGACCAGCGGGGTCCCGCAGGGGTCAGTCCTAGGACCAGTGCTGTTTCTGGTATTTGTGAACGACATGACGGAAGGAATAGACTCTGAGGTGTCCCTGTTTGCAGATGACGTGAAGTTGATGAGAAGAATACACTCGATCGAAGACCAGGCAGAACTACAAAGGGATCTGGACAGGCTGCAGAACTGGTCCAGCAATTGGCTCCTGGAGTTCAATCCCACCAAGTGCAAAGTCATGAAGATTGGGGAAGGGCAAAGAAGGCCGCAGACGGAGTACAGTCTAGGGGGTCAGAGACTACAAACCTCACTCAAGGAAAAAGATCTTGGGGTGAGTATAACACCAGGCACATCTCCTGAAGCGCACATCAACCAAATAACTGCTGCAGCATATGGGCGCCTAGCAAACCTCAGAACAGCATTCCGACATCTTAATAAGGAATCGTTCAGGACCCTGTACACCGTATACGTTAGGCCCATATTGGAGTATGCGGCACCAGTTTGGAACCCACACCTAGCCAAGCACGTAAAGAAACTAGAGAAAGTGCAAAGGTTTGCAACAAGACTAGTCCCAGAGCTAAGAGGTATGTCCTACGAGGAGAGGTTAAGGGAAATCAACCTGACGACACTGGAGGACAGGAGAGATAGGGGGGACATGATAACGACATACAAAATACTGAGAGGAATTGACAAGGTGGACAAAAACAGGATGTTCCAGAGATTGGACACAGTAACAAGGGGACACAGTTGGAAGCTAAAGACACAGATGAATCACAGGGATGTTAGGAAGTATTTCTTCAGCCACAGAGTAGTCAGTAAGTGGAATAGTTTGGGAAGCGATGTAGTGGAGGCAGGATCCATACATAGCTTTAAGCAGAGGTACGATAAAGCTCACGGCTCAGGGAGAGTGACCTAGTAGCGATCAGTGAAGAGGCGGGGCCAGGAGCTCGGACTCGACCCCCGCAACCTCAACTAGGTGAGTACAACTAGGTGAGTACACACACACACACACACACACACACACACACACACACACACACACACACACACGAGACTCAGAAACTCCTGTGAAAAATGTGATAAACTGAATGTTTCAGTACTACTCAGAATGTCAGTTTGACTGGTTCAATACTACTATTACAGAAACCAAATAACAGCAAATGAACTGGAACGAGAGAAAGACATAGCAATTAAAAACCTTTCAGAGAAGACAAGGGGACATGAACAAAGCACACACAGTGTGAACAAGAGATTTGTATAGTTGGACAAGGAAACAAATGAACCATTGTAAATACTGTAGGTACCTTTGTGTTAGCCAACCGATGTGGCTCGCATCGCAACGGGGAATAGTCCAACTTCTGACTTCACATTTCATGTGTTTGATTAGACAGCAGTGTTTTGTGCAAGGAAATTAGCTAATTTTATATCAGAGCTACTGTAGATTTAGTTTTTCACAATCCTAAGATTATGCTCAGTTTGCATTAATTATGCCCGCAGGTAATGTTAACATTTTAGATCTTCAGTATTTGGGAGATGCGTGAAGACTTCTCAGTATATGACAATACTAGTATAATAGTCTGTTTATATACGATATTTGACGAATGCATGTCACAACTGTTAGATCTTTGAAAAAAATCTCTGAAGGTTTAGAAGGAAAGCAAAATGTAGTCATGGTCTACACGGATTTACAGAGGCATTTGATAGATGCGACCATGTTATATATAGCTCGTTAAATGAGGTGAACAGGTATAACAAAAAATAGGGAAGCAGATATTCATATATCTAACAGAACAGAGAGTAGAGGTAAATCAGACTCTTTGCAAGGTTAAAAGTTCAGTAGTCCAAAGCAAATGTCTGGCACCTTTTAATGTTTATCATCCTGTTAGGATATAGTTAAAAAAAAAAAAACACTTACCATAGACGATTTTAAAATATGCTTGAAAAATCACCTCTGGGAAAAATATTTTAGTGGCCAAAGAATAATCTCATAAAGTTGAGTTTTGATTAATTCTAATTGCTTAGATATACAAAGGAAGAACATTTCAATTGAATACAGAATACAGTATACAGTAACTCCATCTGAGAGAACCATGGAGCACGTAAAAGCCTTAAAAATATCAGATGACATATCGAATAAAAGGGCACAATACAGCGACTGGAACAATACACAAATGCACATAGGAGAATGAAATTTATGACGACGTTTCGGTCTGATTCGACCATCAATTAGTGACGTCATGAAATTCATTCGATATGCGGGTTATTTGTGTATAAATGACATATCGTCTAGAGAACACAAGGCTAATGTATTAAATTCACGAAAATATTAGAGTTTGAGTAATGAGAGCCATCAGAAGAAAAGAAATGCCAATGATTGTGCAGTTCAAATATCTTGTTTGCTCACATCACGAATATTGCTAATCTCGCGGGAAATTTCAAGAAAGTAGTGACAGCATAGCTTAAAAATGTACAGAGATCGTTGACGGCCCGAATAGAGCCAGTAAAATATCTAAACTATTGTGAATGCTTTAAAGCACTTGGAATGTACTCTCTGGATCAGAGGAGAGAGAGATACCTGAACGAAAGATACTTGAGGATCTAGACCCTAATCTGCACACAATTATAACCTGCTGGAGTGAGAGATATGGGAGGAAATGTAAAATAAAACCAGTGAAAGGCAAGAGTGCCATAGTCACAATATGAGAACAATATGACCTGTGACTTCTCGTCCTACTACCAGAAGATAAAAGAAACACTGCCACAACAAAGGTAGAATTTTCAAGAGAAATCTGGGTCAATGTCCTCTCCAAGTGCCGGATCAATACACTTCTGACGACTGTGTGGGCCAGAAGGCTATCAACAGGAACATTCTGGTTAACAGGCAACCATGAAAGTAAGCTGGTTTCAGGTCGAGGATAGAAGGTATAAAAACCCTCGAGAACCGTCACATGTATACGAAACTGTGGCAGCAGCCGACAAGTAGCGATAAAAGATTAAAGGAAAAAGAGGAATGTTTATTTCCAGAGGTTCGTAACGTTTAGTTTACATACAGTGAACTTTCTCAGTAGAGAAAGTTAACTACGTATGACAGAAACGTTGTGGTTCTCTAACTGTGAAAGTCCTTGTGTTCTCCACTGATGTTGTGATCATTCAATGTTTCTCTTCGTATTCTTACACATCATCGAAGCCTGGTCATGGACTGGCCCACGGGGGCGTTGACCCCCGGAACACCTACTAGGTAGGTAGATCAACACTTTTTCCTTCCTCTCCACACTCCTGCCCTCTCACAGTTCTCCTGCCCTCCCCACCATACTCCTGCCCTCCCCACCATACTCCTGCCCTCCCCACCTTACTCCTGCCCTCCAAACCATACTCCTGCCCTCCCCACCTTACTCCTGCCCTCCAAACCATACTCCTGCCCTCCCCACTATACTCCTGCCCTCCCCACAGTACTCCTGCCCTCCCACCATACTCCTGCCCTCCCACCATATTCCTGCCCTCCCCACCATATTCCTGCCCTCCCCACCATACCCCTGCCCTCCCACCATACTCCTTCCCTCCCCACCATACTCCTGCCCTCCCACCATACTCCTGCCCTCCCCACTATACTCTTGCCCTCCCCACCATACTCTTGCCCTCCCCACCATACTCTTGCCCTCCCCACTATACTCTTGCCCTCTCCACCATACTCTTGCCCTCTCCACCATACTCCTTCCCTCCCCATCATACTCCTTCCCTCCCCACCATAATCCTTCCATCCCCATCATACTCCATCCCTCCCCATCATACTCCATCCCTCCCCATCATACTCCATCCCTCCCCATCATACTCCTGCCCTCCCCACCATACTCCTGCCCTCCCCACCATACTCCTGCCCTCCCACCATACTCCTTCCCTCCCCACCATACTCCTTCCCTCCCCACCATACTCCATCCCTCCCCATCATACTCCTGCCCTCCTCACCATACTCCATCCCTCACCACCATACTCCCTCCGTCCCCACCATACTCCCTCCGTCCCCACCATACTCCCTCCGTCCCCACCATACTCCTTCCTTCCCCACCCACATTCCATCTCACGCTCCCTCTCTTCCATAAACTTCATTCCCTCCCACCCACTTGCAACGGTACTATTACGCTTCCTCCCATCACCTCCATCAATTCTGCCATCATCATCTCTCAGCCACTCCTCATTACTCTCTACCCTTCCAGTCTTCCCCCTTCCCTCCTCCCCTCCCCTCCCCTCCCCTCCCCTCCCCTCCCCTCACCTCCCCTCAAGCACATAAACACGTATCTTCCCCCTTCCTACCACCACTCCCACTTACCAAACTAGGGTGCCGCGTTCATCACTGGTGTGAGCATTCGGCTCAAAATTGCAAAGTCGCGGGTTCGATTCCCTGACAGGTGGAATATAAATCACTCGCGTTACGCGCTAAACCCATAAGGTTATTCAACGCAAGATGAGATGGAGACATGATCCCTGAGAGAGAGAGAGAGAGAGAGAGAGAGAGAGAGAGAGAGAGAGAGAGAGAGAGAGAGAGAGAGAGAGAGAGAGAGAGAGAGCCGCGTTTCCTGTTTGTCTATGGGTTTGCTTCCTGACACTCCTGATGCCTGAACTTACCTGCATAAGCTCCCCATTATAACGAACTTTTCAATACAGCACTTTACGACAGCTTCGTTGCACTACCGACGTTTCCCGGCTGAGGGCTGATAGATTTCAGCACTGTCAGTAGCCCGTCGTCTGTGAAAGAAGACGAGAGAGAAGCATAATTAGCTAAAGTCCCCACTATATAACTATCGTATAGAGATTTCATATAGATTTTTTTTTTTTTTTAATGTTGCAGCACACTGCGGATGTATCCAGTTATGTTGTGGATCGCATCCAGGGTGAAAGTGTATTAGGAAAGTAACGTACGCACGGGCACGGGCGGGCGCGCGCACACACACACACACACACACACACACACACACACACACACACACACACACACACACACACACGCACGCACGCACGCACGCACACACACGCACACACACACACACACGCACACACACACACGCACACACACACACACACACACGCACGCACACGCACACACACTGGTTCAGAGAATATCTGACAGGGAGGCAACAACGAGTTATGGTACGTGACGAGGTGTCAGAGTGGGCGCCTGTGACGAGCGGGGTTCCACAAGGGTCAGTCCTAGGACCAGTGCTGTTTTTGGTATATGTGAATGACATGACGGAAGGAATAGACTTAGGAGTGTCCCTGTTTGCAGATGATGTGAAGTTAATGAAGAGAATTAAATCGGATGAGGATCAGATAGGACTACAAAGGGACCTGGACAGGCTGCAAGCCTGCTCCAGAAAGTGGCTCCTGGAATTTAACCTCGCCAAATGCAAAGTCATGAAGATCTGGGAAGGGCAAAGAAGACCGCAGAGAGAGTATAGTCTAGGTAGCCAAAGACTGCAAACCTCATTGTAGGTAAAGGATCTTGGGGTGAGTATAATACTGAGCATATCTCCCGAGGCGCACATCAACCAGATAACTTCTGCAGCATATGGGCGCCTCGCAAACCTGAGAATAGCGCTCAGATACCTCAGTAAGGAATCGTTCAAGACTCTGTGCACCGTGTACGTCAGGCCCATACTGGAGTATGCAGCACCTATTTGGAACCCACACCTGGTCGAGCACGTCAAGATGTTAGAGAAAGAGCAAAAGTTCGCAACAGGATTAATCCTGAAGCTAAGGGGATTGTCCTACTAAGAAATGTAATGGGGAAATCGGCCTGACGATACTTGAGGACAGGAGGGTTAGAGGAGACATGATAACGACGTATAAAATGTTGCGAGGAATTGACAAGGTGGATAAAGGCAGGATGTCCCAGAGGGACACACACAGAAACAAGGGGGTCACAATTGGAAGTTGAAGACTTAAATGAGTCAAAGGGATGTTAGGAAGTATTTCTTCAGACAGAATTGTCAGGAAGTGGAATAGTCTGGAAAGTGACGTAGTGGAGGCAGAAACCATACATGGTTTTAAGACGAGGTATGATAGAGCTCATAGAGCAGGGAGAGAGAGGACCTAGTAGCGATCGATGAAGAGACGGGGCCAGGAGCTATGAATCGACCCCTGCAACCACAAATAGGTGAGTATACACACACACACATACACACACACACACACACACACACACCTACACACACACACACCTACACACACACAACAGGCCTAGTGTCTAATCGACATGTGCCTAGGACAAAATGGTAACTAACACACACACACACACACACACACACACACACACACACACACACACACACACACACACACGCACACGCACACATTCAAGCGTTACAAACACGTTTACTGTGCACATTCAACTATGTAAATACATTCTGGGATACATGAATGCAGACTCCAGGGTCTTACTGTGTGCGTATGTAAATATTCATGTACACACGGCCAGTGTACCTTAATATACATTATCATGTGTATTATAATAAATATTTTCATACAAATTATATTTTTCTGAGACAGCAAAAATATTTTGAAAGAAGTTTATTTTCTTCGTAAATTTTAAGCTTAATAAATGTAATATTTGGGGGGAAATAGCTGTTTGACTACTACTGTTATTGCTACTACTGTTATTGCTACTACTGTTACTACTACTGTTATTGCTACTACTGTTATTGCTACTGTTATTGCTACTACTGTTATTGCTACTACTGTTATTGCTACTGTTATTGCTACTACTGTTATTGCTACTACTGTTATTGCTACTGCTGTTACTACTACTGTTATTGCTACTACTGTTATTGCTACTACTGTTATTGCTACTGTTATTGCTACTACTGTTATTGCTACTACTGTTATTGCTACTGCTGTTACTACTACTGTTATTGCTACTACTGTTATTGCTACTACTGTTATTGCTACTACTGTTATTGCTACTGTTATTGCTACTACTGTTGCTACTACTGTCATTACTACTACTGTTATTACTACTACTGTTATTACTACTATTGTTACTACTACTATTGTTACTACTACTACTGTTATTACTACTACTGTTATTACTGCTACTGTTACTACTACTGTTATTACTATTATTACTGCTACTGTTACTACTACTACTGTTACTACTACTACTGTTACTACTACTACTGTTATTACTGCTACTACTACTATTATTACTACTACTACTACTGCTGTTACTCTTACTACTGCTACTACTGTTACTATTACTACTACTGTTACTATTACTACTGTTATTACTACTACTACTAGTTACTACTGCTACTACTATTGTTACTACTACTATTGTTACTACTACTGTTACTACTACTATTGTTACTACTACTACTGTTACTACTACTACTGTTACTACTACTACTACCACTGTTACTACTACTACCACTGTTACTACTACTACTACCACTGTTACTACTACTACTACTGTTACTAATACCACTACTACTATTACTACTGTTACTACTACTACAACTATGCTGCTGCTACTGTTACTACTACTACTACCACTGCTACTATTACTACTAATTAACATGACTGAAATCAATTAACCTGTTTTATAAATCTTAAAAATAAAACAAATTGAATAATATAAAAACCAAGAACGATCTCTACGAGTTTTACAACGAAACTAGTAAATAAAATACTAATGATAATATCGGTACTAATAAATTCTCAAAAAATACACCGATTCATCTGGATTCTTAATTAGGCTATTAAGGTATACTTAACAGGTTGTGAACAGGTGAGGCGCAGCTTAATGACCCTCGTGTAGTCCATAAGATTTAACCCGAGGAAGGCAAATCAAGAAATATACATCGCTGAATGAGGTGGTAATTTGTCTTATACAAATTATACAAACTTTAATCATTATTGATTTTAGTGATTTAGCTTGTAAATTGTTTTATAATCTTGTAAATTTAAACTATATAAATGCTTTTAAATGACGTTTATAAATAAATATAAACTTTAAAAATTATAATGAGGTACACTTAAAAATAATCATAAAGTAATTTTAAATGATATTTAAGGAGATACATTCTTTATACATGTTACAAAAAAACAGTACAAAATTAGGTCAGAAGCTATAGCTAAGGACCTGAGATGTTCAGAGTGTCTAAGCGACACACAACCTCAGTACAACGTCGAAGATCACTAAGTCTATACAATGTTCTGTGAACAGAGTTCTACAGAACTAACAAGAATAATGAGACAGACAATCTGTCCAACCACCAAGCGAGTCTAGAGCAGACTGAATACTTCACGAGAGGTGAGGACACCCCCCCCCTCGATCACGTGATAGCCCCGTGGACAGCACAGCTCAGAAGCCGGCAGTATAACGAGCGACAAGCGATAATTACAGTAGTTTGACAATCAAGACTTGAACTGAGCACATATTATGTACATCCTAACAACATAAGTCAAATAAGAATATAAAGCAATATATTTACGATTTAGCTATTATCGCAAATATAAGCAATATAAAATTAAATGAAAAGGTAATATACATTATATATACATAATAATCATTGTAACCCATTCAGGGGTTGCAACAACCCCCCCCCAACACGACAGAGGGTCGCACTAGGAGTTGCATTAATGTCTTTCACATTATTACTGATTACTCATATCAATACAATTTAATATAAACATTAATCAGTCTCTCTTGTGCCAAGCACCTCTACGATTTCACAGCGTCCGTCACTAGGATATGCCCCTAGTACTAGGGCAGTACACAGTATCGTATCTCTGCATACTCGTGGTTATATACATCAGTGTAGAGACAGGATAGCGCTGACAAGGAGGGCACGTTGAGGCTCGATCATAGTAGAGGAGACTGCATTCCACTCTTAAGTAGTGGTTGTGGAATGCGAGGCAGTATGAACATCTGAGTATGAAACAGCTTAATGTGTGTAGTGAGGGGGGGGGTCTGCGACAGGACAGTGTTGCGTCACGCAGTACATCACCCGCACCACACTACCCACTCAACACTCAGCTTGTCTCCTCCTCACACAACAATACTGTGAATACATAAATATAATAATTAGACATGACATGAGTATATATAGTTAATATGGGCTGGAGGGATTAAGTTACTTTAATGAATTTGACATAGCAAGTAACAAAAGGTATTTGGGCATAAAATTACGTTAATTTAATGTAACTGATAATTATTAAGGACGTGACAGAGCGTCAGCAATTACATTACAATGACCACTTATGTGTTTTATACTAATAGAATAAGGTTGGATTCTGAGGGCCCACCTCATGATCCTAGCATTTTTACTCTTCATAGTATTTATATAAGTGAGTGGATTGTGGTCAGAAAAAACGTTAATTTTAAATGGGGAAGTGCCCAAATACACGTCAAAATGTTCCAAGGACACCACAAGAGCTAGAGCCTCTTTCTCAATAGTGGCATAATTTTTCCGGTGTCGTTTAAGCTTAGATGAATAGTAACATATAGGATGGAGAATATCAGTGGATGTTGACTGTTGGAGCAGCACAGCGCCCACTGCATAACCACTCGCATCTATATGTAAAAAGAAGGGAAGATTGAAATTAGGACTTTTCAACACAGGAGCAGAGGATAGCAAGCGCTTCAACCTTTTGAACGAGTCTGAACAATCTCTAGTCCAGGTGAACTGAACTTTGCTACTAGTAAGCTCAGTGAGAGGAGCTGCAATCTGAGAAAAGTTTGGACAGAACCTGCGATAATATCCTGCCATACCCAGGAATCTCTGTACTCCTTTCCTATCCTGTGGCACTGGAAATTCAGAAATTGCACGAACCTTAGCCTCAATAGGAGCAACCTCACCTTGGCCGATACAAAAGCCTAGATAGGTAATCTTGGCTTGACCAAAACTACATTTAGCTAAGTTAACAGTGAAGTTGTAGTGCGCCAGTCTCTCAAACAATGCTCTGAGACGCGTCAAGTGCTGTTCCCACTCGTCACTATACACCACTAAGTCGTCAAGGTAGGCTTCTACTCCTAAGTTGTGGGTCAACTCGTTCATTATACGTTGGAATGAAGAAGCCGCTTTACATAGGCCGAAGGGGGTGACGAGGTAGTTAAACAATCCATCTTGAACAGTAAAAGCAGATATTTCTTGAGCACGTTCAGTAAGCGGGACTTGATAATAGCCTCGTAAGAGATCTAAACGGCTGACAAACTGGGCTCCCGACACACGATCAATAAGGTCGTCAATGCGAGGTAGAGGATAACCATCAGGCAAGGTGACAGAGTTCACTTTCCTGTAATCAGTGCACATCCTGAAACTACCGTCAGGTTTAGGCACTAAAATACAGGGAGATGCCCATGGACTTTTACTGCGTTCAATAAGTCCGTGAGATAACAGAAAATCAACCTCTTCTCTCAATGCTTTATGCTTCGTTGGACTCGTCCTATATGGTGATTGCTTAATGGGTGATGCTCCCTGTACATCAACGTCATGTACACCCAGAGTACAACGTTTAGGAACATCACCGAACAATTCAGGGAAATGCAAAATCATGTTTTAATATCAGCAGCTTTATCACTCCCAAGGTTACTAAGAAAATCGTCTAGTGATTGTAGAGTCACTGAATTTTCTAAACGCACCTCTATACCTCTAGAGATGTCAGGTAGACTGACGTTTTCTTCCTCTGTCCTAGGAAGAATAGAAGTAGTAGGTAGAGGACTAGCGTAGTATGCCTTAAGCTGGTTAACATGGTACACATGATTAGATTTCTTTTTCCCAGGCGTACGTACCAAATAATTTACGTCGCTAAGCTTTTTCACTACTTCCAGGGGACCATCATACCTGGCTTGTAGAGCATGACCTGGTACTAATTTCCGAGCCATCACCTTATCTCCTGCTTTAAAAGAACGAGAGACAGCACGCTTGTCATAATGTTGCTTCATTCTAGCTTGGGCTGAAACTAGGTTTTTCGAAGCTAGCTCTCTAGCGGCTGTCAAATGTTGCTGCATTAATGAAGGTGAAGTACTCAATGATGGATTTGATTTTCCTGTCCACACGTATTTCAACACTGCGAGAGGACCACGCACTTGGTGTCCGAATATTAATTCAAACGGACTAAACCCGAGACTTTCTTGCTCACTTTCTCTCATAGCGAACAGAAGAAAAGGTATACCCTCATCCCAGTCTCTAGAAAAATGCTCACAATAAGCTCTCATCATAGACTTCAATGTCTGATGAAATCTCTCTAGAGCACCTTGTGACTGTGGATGATAACTGGTTGAAAGTACAGACTTTATTCCTAGTTGGGATAATGCTTCTCGAAAGATCTTAGAAGTGAAATTAGATCCCTGATCTGATTGTATCTCTCGTGGCAATCCAACCTGGGAGAAAAATTTCATCAGTGCTCTCACAATAGCACGAGCATTAATTTTTCTCATAGGAATAGCTTCGGGATAGCGTGTTGCAGCGTCCATAACTAATGTACTTGGCAAATGGCAAAGCTGCAGTACAGGTTTGAGCTCTTCCCGTCAAAGCAGTATGCAACAATGTTGCCCAGTGCTTACGTGGCCAGTTCATAGCACGTGCCTTGTTCTCAAACACATCAAAATAGGTGTCTAAGTCACTTTCAAAAAACTTAGGAACCATGGATGCAGCTTTCTGCACATTAAATGGGTCCTGTGATCTATCAGTCTGTTGTCTTCCCAGACGAACATTTTCTCTTTGGAAATCTTCGTTTAATTTCCTCTGTGCCTCAATTTGTGCAGTCTGCAACATAGTGAGGCGTTCTAACCTCTCAAACTGTTCCTGAGAGATAGGACCAGTGGGTAATGGAGGAGTAAGGAAATTAACATGTCTTTCTGGATTGTCCTTAGGTCGGACACCTCGTCCAACCGTCTCTAGAGAGTCTAGATCTGGTCTAGGATAAGTAGATACAGGTGTAGCATACACAGAACTAGCGTGAGGCTTAGTCATCCAACCAGCTATACTCTGTACTATGGTGTCAGTGAGGCGGGAAGGCGTGAGCGGAGGTTCACTAGGCTCAGACACTTCTGCCGTAGTTGCTCTTTCTTCTACTTCAAATAGAGTCATACTTCCTAATTGTGACACTAGGCTTTCTGAATCTGAATCATAATCAGACATCTCTGTATGAGCAGGAAACAATATATCTTTAATTAACGCTCTGACAGTTTCTGCGGTGTAATTCCTGTTATACTTCACACCGAGATATTTGGCTACTCGCCAACACGTCTGAAGTTTTAATGTACTTAACTCAGACAAAGTCAGAGTATCAATTAACTCTTTCACTTTGGCATACATCACGAAAATAATTGTACTACGAGAGAGTGATTATTGGAAACTATAATCCTAATAGGAATTTTAGTGTTGGTTGTCTTAGAGTTAGAACTCATAAACAGTATTTCCATCTCCTTGGATCAAGAGACTCAGTCAGGTACATACATCCACCTGGTATGTTGTACAAGACTAAACTCAAAGTCTTCAGATTAGGAAAGTACTCAAAGTGTTTGATCATAGATTCACTAGTATGTCAAACTGGACAATTTCTCCAACACCTTGGATCAAAAGCCTCCCGGACAGGCCCCCATTTGTTACAAAAAACGCGATTCTAAAAGCTTAGAGATCTCCAGTGAAAACTAGAAAGGACTGCCCTTCTAGCATGCAGCCTGTTACTGGGTTTTCGTAACAAGTAGTCAGTATCCTTGTCCAATTATCCATTAAAATTCAGTATTATTCAATAGTGCTTCAGGATTACAACTGGTAGGCTACTAACTAGAGAAATTAAAATTTAATAAATTTATTAATCATTAAGTTGTCTAGAGGTATATTATCAAATTAAATTAAATTAAATTAATCACAGTAATAAAAATAAAATCAATCTCTCGAGTTCAATATTATTGTGCTGAAAGCACATATCACATTTATAATTCTTAAGTACCTTCTGGTACATTAACATTTAATAAGATATTACAAATATGTACAAGTAAGTGTGTATGTGTGTAAGTGCTCTAAGTAGTTCGCTATGTCTCACGACTCGACTAGACTTAAACAAGTGACTGACAAAGTCCTCTAATAAACTAACTTCTTGACCGACTGGCAACCAGAACAGTCTGCTTGAACAATGAAAAGAATGCTAAGCCCAATAGCCATATAACAAGCGACTGCGACACAATCAGGATCAAGAAGATAATATAACGACACTAAGTAGGGACCATCAGCAGATCCTCCACAAAAGTTACAAAACTCCCATACTACTGAATCTAAGTTCAGCATAGGAAAAACCCTGACTGTGACAATACACAGAAACCAGTACAAAATTAGGTCAGAAGCTATAGCTAAGGACCTGAGATGTTCAGAGTGTCTAAGTGACACACAACCTCAGTACAACGTCGAAAATCACTAAGTCTATACAATGTTCTGTGAACAGAGTTCTACAGACCTAACAAGAATAATGAGACAGACAATCTGTCCAACCACCAAGCGAGTCTAGAGCAGACTGAATACTTCACGAGAGGTGAGGACACCCCCCCCCCTCGATCACGTGATAGCCCCGTGGACAGCACAGCTCAGAAGCCGGCAGTATAACGAGCGACAAGCGATAATTACAGTAGTTTGACAATCAAGACTTGAACTGAGCACATATTATGTACATCCTAACAACATAAGTCAAATAAGAATATAAAGCAATATATTTACGATTTAGCTATTATCGCAAATATAAGCAATATAAAATTAAATGAAAAGGTAATATACATTATATATACATAATCATTGTAACACATTCAGGGGTTGCAACAATACACATAAATGTAAAAGAGGATATTCTCACGCATATAAACTACATAAATCCTATTTAAGGTAAAGAATGGAAAAAAAGGGATTAGTTTGGCGAACATGGACTTGACGGGGGACGGGGACGGGAGACAGGGGTGCTGGGGGTGTGGGATGCCACCTGTTGGTATTAAAATTAGTGTGAAATGTTATGCAAAGTATGTGCGATGTAATGACCATTTTTTCTCCTCTGTAACATTCTCAACTTTTAAGCTGTGAAGCAAAATGTTGGAGATTTTCGCTTTTAACGTGGAAACCAGCTGTTGCTCTCTCTCTCTCTCTCTCTCTCTCTCTCTCTCTCTCTTTCTCTCTCTCTCTCACTCTCACTCTCTCTCTCTCTCTCTCTCTCTCTCTCACTCTCACTCTCTCTCTCTCTCTCTCTCTCTCTCTCTCTCTCTCTCTCTCTCTCTCTCTCTCTCTCTCTCTCTCTCTCTCTCTCTCTCTCTCGCGCGCGCCCCCCCCCCCGCACACACACACACACACACACACACAAAACCCAACAGGTCAAGTATCTTATCGACAAATACTTTTGATAAATGGTATCTGAGACCAGTAATGTTTCTCTTGTACTTCAGCGACAAGACAAAAGAAAAAAAAACGAGTCATAGGTATCCCTGTTGGCATTAACTTGTGAGAATAAAAAACACAAGACCAGGCAAAACTACTTCTGTACCTGGACAAGTTGAAGGATTAAATTCTATTGGCTAATATAATTTAACTCCAGCAAATGCAAAGTTATGAACATCAGAGGACAAAGACGACGGTAAAAAAGACTGGAAACCTTCCTAGAGTAAACCTGAGACCCATATAAACGGAAGAACCTCCGCAGCAGACGTAAGACTGTTCAATTTATGAGTAGCTTTCAGAACCCTCAACAAGCATTCATTCACGACACTAAGGCATTTGTCAGTCCCATTGTGGAGTATGCAACACCAGGCTGGAATGTGGCGTATGCAACACAAGGCTGGAACCTACATGTGATGAAGCATGACAGGAAACTGGAAAAGTTCAAAAGTTTGCAACAAGACTAGTGTTGGAGCTAAGGTACGAGAGACATAAGGCAAGACTGAAGGAGTTGAAGTGTATGGCATTAAGAGGATAGAAGGACCAGGGTGACATAACCTACAAATTACTGAAAAAAACTGATAGGTTGGAGAAGGCCAGAGAATCATATATATGAGAACAGGTACACGAGGACAGGTACAAATACATGAGTGATGTTAGGAAATACTTCTTTAGCCTTAGGGTCAGGAAGTGGAATGATTTAGAGAGGATCCATACTTAGGTATGATTGGGCTCACACAACCAGGGGATGTGTGGAGGGTTGGTAACCCAGGAGAATCCACGAAAGCCAAGCGGAGTGGATTATTTCCATCTGAGTCCTTTGGTTCTCTTTACCAGGATGCGCCCCAGTACAGCAGCTGGCTAATACCCAGGTACCTACTCACTGTTAGGTGAACAAGGGTAACGGGTATAAATTCTGCCCCCGCCTCTGGGTCGACCCCGGCTCCTTCCGTTGTGAACCGTAGGTGCTACCACTGAACAAGAGCCTCAACTCTGCAGTATCAGTCGTCTTCCAGTTCCCGTTCTTCATCCTTGTTAAAGAACTAAACCTAATAATCAGTATATAACACGTGGTGAACAAGTTACAACTGCACCCGGTGTGTGTAATAGTTCTGTGTTCACTCTTGTATAATGTAGATGTAATTGTGAACTTTGGCAATTACTGTAAGCTAGCGGGAGTAAATTAATACTTTGCAGAGTTTTTTAAAAATGTTCTTGATTAATATTCTTCCCAGTGAGAGGCTCTCAGAATTGTGTAGTAGCAGTAGTAGTATTAGTAGTAGAAGAGAGCGTGATGTGTGTGTGTGTGTACGTACTCACCTATTTGTATTCATCTATTTGTTGATACAGAGGTCTAATCAGAGCTCCTGGTCCCGCCTCTTCGCTGGTCACTACTAGGTCCACTCTTCTGATCCATGAGCTTTTTAGTATCTCCTCTTAAAGCTATATATGGATCCTGGCTCCACTACATCACTGACAAGATTGTTCCACTTCCTGACACCTCTATGTCTGAAGAAAAACCTCTTAACATCCCGGCGACTTATCCGAGTATTCTACTTCCAGATGTGACAGCTTGTTGCTGTGTCCCCATCTCTGAAACATTGTCCCAGTTCACGTTGTCAATTCCTCTCAGTATTTTATATGCCGTTATCGTGTCCTCTCTACCTCTCCTGTCCTGCAGTGTCGTCAGGTTAATTTGCCTTACACTCTCCTCGTAGGATACACCCCTTCGTTCTGAGACTAGTCTGTCTGTGTGTGTGTGTGTGTGTATGTGTGTGTGTGTGTGTGTGTGAGGTTCTAAATCTATTTCTCTGCTTGTATGTTATGCATGTGTATATCCTCTTTCCTTTTGCTTGCCTGTTTTGCGGTCTTAATCCGGCAAAATACGTTGCAAAGAATTTATAACTTCCCCATAACTTAATCGAGTGAACGATTAAGATCTTTAGATACAATTTACTGGAAAACTTATACGTGAGCTACTGTTATGCTAGAAAAGATTTGCGTGCAAAATTAGATATGTTAGTAAAATTTCGAGCTATGTAAAGAGAAATGCCACAAATCTTCCTCTGAAAGTTTGAATTTTCCTCACTGGAATTAAAAATAAAAAAGACACAACACCGTAACTATAACGATACACAAATGTAATTTACATGTGAATCCTCACTGCCAAAAGTACGCTTCTGTATACAATTTTCACTATTCCGTATACAAACATACGACTATGTTCTTCGAGGCTCCATTTGGACTACGTGGAAATTGCCACTCATCCCGCGAGCTTGACCGGTAACAGATATTCTTCAGGAGTTTTGACTTCAAGGAAAGTCATTGCTCGCCGTGTCTTGCACTATAGGTCAATCACAAATTAACAGAGGTACTCACGGTGTCGTGTAATCATAAAGCGGAAGGGTCTTGTTACGGAAAGTTTGATATCTCGAATCAAATCCCGGGGAAGTTAATAACAGTATCCAAACGATAACACGGGCGGGGATAGAACCCGCAATCAGAGAGTCATAAAACTCAGAACCGACGCGCGTCGGTCTGGAGTTTTATGAATGATCGCGGGTTCTATTCCAAGCCGTGGTATGGTTTGTTTGTAATCGTGTCATTACGATTTCGTGAATTATGTGAACAGTATCCAACTTGTGTTTTGATGAAGAATTAGACACGTGCTACATTTGGGTATCCTTATTTGTAGACGTTTCGCCATCCAGTAGCTTTATCAGTGCAATACAAGGATATATGAAGAATGTTCTTGTATTGATAAAGCCACTGGATAGCGAAACGTCTATAAATAAAGATAAGCAGATGTAGAACATGTGTTTAATTCTTCGTCTTATCGGTATTATAGAGTACCATTCATGTACAGCTTGTGTTTTGGTCAGGCATCTGGAACTGGGTAAGAGATGTGTGTTGGATGATCTTCCAACACACCCCGGTTCGTTACTTCCCCACACCATCTGTTATGGTTAAAATTCGGTCCCCACACATCCTGTGTTATGGCTAAATTTCCTCTCACGCGCCTACATATCAGAGACTTCATTGACACGCTACCGAAAGAGTGAAGAAAGAAAAAGTTGCAGATGCCATGTTATCAATGGTACACGATACCGACAAGCTGATGAACAAGACACGTGTGCAACACCTAATCTTTATCTTCGAAATATTTCTCTTGCACATCAGGCTTTCTCAGTCGAATGCAGCCGAATGTAACATTGAACAAAACGTTTCGCTCTATGTATAACACTGTTAAGTAA
>NC_091360.1:6190438-6272938 GCF_038502225.1 Cherax quadricarinatus | reverse complement strand
TCCCTTACTACTCTCTTTACATCATCATTCCACCAATCGCTCCTCTTCCCTCCTGCACCCACTTTCCTGTAACCACAAACTTCTGCTGAACACTCTAACACTACATTTTTAAACCTACCCCATACCTCTTCGACCCCATTGCCTATGCTCTCATTAGCCCATCTATCCTCCAATAGCTGTTTATATCTTACCCTAACTGCCTCCTCTTTTAGTTTATAAACCTTTACCTCTCTCTTCCCTGATGCTTCTATTCTCCTTGTATCCCATCTACCTTTTACTCTCAGTGTAGCTACAACTAGAAAGTGATCTGATATATCTGTGGCCCCTCTATAAACATGTACATCCTGAAGTCTACTCAACAGTCTTTTATCTACCAATACATAATCCAACAAACTACTGTCATTTCGCCCTACATCATATCGTGTATACTTATTTATCCTCTTTTTCTTAAAATATGTATTACCTATAACTAAACCCCTTTCTATACAAAGTTCAATCAAAGGGCTCCCATTATCATTTACACCTGGCACCCCAAACTTACCTACCACACCCTCTCTAAAAGTTTCTCCTACTTTAGCATTCAAGTCCCCTACCACAATTACTCTCTCACTTGGTTCAAAGGCTCCTATACATTCACTTAACATCTCCCAAAATCTCTCTCTCTCCTCTGCATTCCTCTCTTCTCCAGGTGCATACACGCTTATTATGACCCACTTCTCGCATCCAACCTTTACTTTAATCCACATAATTCTTGAATTTACACATTCATATTCTCTTTTCTCCTTCCATAACTGATCATTTAACATTACTGCTACCCCTTCCTTTGCTCTAACTCTCTCAGATACTCCAGATTTAATCCCATTTATTTCCCCCCACTGAAACTCTCCTACCCCCTTCAGCTTTGTTTCGCTTAGGGCCAGGACATCCAACTTCTTTTCATTCATAACATCAGCAATCATCTGTTTCTTGTCATCCGCACTACATCCACGCACATTTAAGCAACCCAGTTTTATAAAGTTTTTCTTCTTCTCTTTTTTAGTAATTGTATACAGGAGAAGGGGTTACTAGCCCATTGCTCCCGGCATTTTAGTCGCCTCATACGACACGCATGGCTTACGGAGGAAAGATTCTTTTCCACTTCCCCATGGACAATAGAAGAAATAAAAAGAACAAGAGCTATTTATATATATATATATATCTTTGATGATTGCGTAAGCACGTGAAAGCGCTCAGGTTTTCTTTCCTATTTTCACTGTGGTATTTTTACCACGGTGGCCTCAGACCGGGCCGCGGGGGCGTTGACCCCCGAAACCCTCTCCAGGTATACTCTCCAGGTATACTCTCCAGGTATACTCTCCAGGTATACTCTCCAGGAATACTCTCCAGGAATACTCTCCAGATAAACGGTATTGTCTTTTGTTTTTTTTTAATGCAAAATAGATTGGATTTCAGTATGTTATACTTGTCAAGTGAAATCGATCCTGCACCGAAGTAACTCCTTATCAAAACAACTTCGCGATAAAGCAATCATTAAGAAACTAAATACCATCATCAAACAAGAAATACGAGATCCAGAATGGCAATACTTGGCAACCCAAGAGGTGTAGGGGATACCTCACTAATTAATGTTTGACAAATTGTTAAGAGTAATTTGCTATGGCATGTTTAATTTGCTAATTTTAGACACTTAAGTTAATGGATACCACACAATATTTTCCGCTCGTTTACACTATGACGTTATTATGTTTGTCTTAAGAAACAGAGTGAAGGAAAGTAGCACAAGTTTGAATAATTTGATTTACAAGGCAAAAATAGGCTTTAGACTATTTAAAACTTATGGACAGTAGATGGCGTCATGCAACTCTGCTAATATTCCCAACTTGTTTCTAATTCACTAAACTATTTTATGCATTGCTATATTTTTACATCAGTTAACTGACATTACATAAATCCTAGATATTATTTATTGTAAATTTATGGCTAAAAGTCACAGCAAATTTAGTTGAAAGGGTAAATATCCCACTCATTTATATCAAATGAATTCTGGGTTTTGAGTCGATAGGGGAAAGGGCAGGGAGAGGGTAAGAGGCTGGGAGAGGGAAAGGGGCTGGGAGAGGGAAAGGGGCTGGGAGAGGGTAAGGGGAAGGGGCAGGGAGAGGGGAAGGAACCTAGATTTAAAGTAAAACAAAGATGTTAATTTATCTTTGATAACTGAGGAACTTCAGTACAAGGAGGACAAAGTGCTGAGTGTGGAGAAGTGTGCTTGCTACCTCTAGATAACCTTGAGACGATTCTGGTCCCAGACCAAGCCTGCTAATTTACAGCCTGTTCAATCAGGCTGTTAGTTTTGGCCTCAAGCAGTCCAACATCGGAACTACAGCCCGACTGATTAGGAATAAACTTCAGAAACTGATCAGATTTCCTCTTAAAGACAACTAGGGATCTGCTGCT
Organism: Cherax quadricarinatus; assembly: GCF_038502225.1. NCBI lineage: Eukaryota > Metazoa > Arthropoda > Malacostraca > Decapoda > Parastacidae > Cherax > Cherax quadricarinatus. The sequence continues at coordinate 6,270,487 of NC_091360.1, read as the reverse complement.
AATTACCTTAATAGGGAAAGAGAGGATAGTGAAATGTTTTTTTCTCATTTACATTAATTGCGTATTCTCAGTATACTATACGCAAATAACCCGCACATAGAGAGAAGCTGACGATGACGTTTCGGTCCGACTTGGACCATTTACAAAGTCAGAGTCAGTATACTCACTGTACAACTGCTTTTCAATCTGGGTATTTTGAACCGTCTACTTAGATTCTTACTTTTGTAGGGACAGATTTCGGTGTGCCGATTTGGGATCAGTGCCTTCAGAATTTTTCTGGTTGTAAATTTTTTGTATATTTTTCTCGCTTAATTTCCCGAGAATACAATTCAAGGGTCTTGACAGGCATTCCCAATAAATTCAGGGAACAACTTGAGTTTATACATGCAGTGAAAGCTTTCCAGACATACTCCAGATCTGCTATTTCGTGTTGTGTCATTACGATTTCGTGAGTCATGAAAGGTGATGGCAGTGTACTGCAAAAAAATCAATTATAGAGAGAACAAGTGACCTTAAAAGTATTCGTTTCTCTCATATGACAAGTGGTATACAATACCAACAAGATACACGTGCAACACCTTACTTTAGTTCCAGTTTACAAGTGTCGAGGCTAAGAGATTTACAAACTTCTGTGAAGGTCGTGGGACGGATCCTCTCAAAATTACCTCTCCACCTTTATTGTAATCATTGTATTCGACTGATGAAGCATTCTGTGCTGGGGAAAAGTTTTGGCATGAAGATACCCAAGAATTGAACATCTCTTACTCATCAATATCAGCATAAGCATCCACAACGACTTCGTAATGGGTCACCAATAGAGAGACGCAGATGGAACTCGACCTAAATATATGCAGTGAATTAAGTTCCTCTGAATCTCTAATTTAACTATCTTGCTTTTCAAAACACTTTAAAGGAATTTAATAATATGAGTCGCCAATTCATTCAGAAATTTATTTTTTTGGCTTGTTTTGCTTCCACCTTTTAGCGCTTCTTTTTGATTATAATAATTTAGTTCCACCTTTGAGGTATTCCCGTAGTTTTTCAAAACTGTTGGATATTTCCCGTCTCCAGACTCTAACACCATACAATATTTAAGGCACATGATAGCTTTTTTCAATTTTTGATGAATATGGAGGTCCACGAGTCTGGGTCTTCGGCAGCGTGCATTGGCATACTATCAGTGGCTTTTTTCTAGTTGAATGAGGGTAGAGTTACTCCAGAGATTTTTGCTGATAGAGTTTGAAACTCATGAAATATTTGGATTGTCAAGCTTAATCATATATATATATATATATATATATATATATATATATATATATATATATATATATATATATATATATATATATATATATATATATATATATATATATATATATATATATATATATATATATATATATATATATATATATATATATAAAGTGAACAGTATTTAGATAAGGCTAAAGAGGTCTTTGTGGCATTTATGGATTTGGAAAAGGCGTATGACAGGGTGGATAGGGGGGCAATGTGGCAGATGTTGCAGGTGTATGGTGTAGGAGGTAGGTTACTGAAAGCAGTGAAGAGTTTTTACGAGGATAGTGAGGCTCAAGTTAGAGTACATAGGAAAGAGGGAAATTATTTCCCAGTAAAAGTAGGCCTTAGACAAGGATTTGTAATGTCACCGTGGTTGTTTAATATATTTATAGATGGGGTTGTAAGAGAAGTAAATGCGAGGGTCTTGACAAGAGGCGTGGAGTTAAAAGATAAAGAATCACACATAAAGTGGGAGTTGTCACAGTTGCTCTTTGCTGATGACACTGTGCTCTTGGGAGATTCTGAAGAGAAGTTGCAGAGATTGGTGGATGAATTTGGAAGGGTGTGCAAAAGAAGAAAATTAAAAGTGAATACAGGAAAGAGTAAGGTTATGAGGATAAAAATATTAGGTGATGAAAGATTGGATATCAGATTGGAGGGAGAGAGTATGGAGGAGGTGAATGTATTCAGATATTTGGGAGTGGACGTGTCAGCGGATGGGTCTATGAAGGATGAGGTGAATCATAGAATTGATGAGGGGAAAAGGGTGAGTGGTGCATTTAGGAGTCTGTGGAGACAAAGAACTTTGTCCATGGAGGCAAAGAGGGGAATGTATGAGAGTATAGTTTTACCAACACTCTTTTATGGGTGTGAAGCATGGGTGATGAATGTTGCAGCGAGGAGAAGGCTGGAGGCAGTTGTGATGTCATGTCTGAGGGCAATGTGTAGTGTGAATATAATGCAGAGAATTCGTAGTTTGGAAGTTAGGAGGAGGTGCGGGATTACCAAAACTGTTGTCCAGAGGGCTGAGGAAGGGTTGTTGAGGTGGTTCGGACATGTAGAGAGAATGGAGCGAAACAGAATGACTTCAAGAGTGTATCAGTCTGTAGTGGAAGGAAGGCGGGGTAGGGGTCGGCCTAGGAAAGGTTGGAGGGAGGGGGTAAAGGAGGTTTTGTGTGCGAGGGGCTTGGACTTCCAGCAGGCGTGCGTGAGCGTGTTTGATAGGAGTGAATGGAGACGAATGGTTTTTAATACTTGACGTGCTGTTGGAGTGTGAGCAAAGTAACATTTATGAAGGGGTTCAGGGAAACCGGCAGGCCCGACTTGAGTCCTGGAGATGGGAAGTACAGTGCCTGCACTCTGAAGGAAGGGTGTTAATGTTGCAGTTTAAAAACTGTAGTGTAAAGCACCCTTCTGGCAAGACAGTGATGGAGTGAATGATGGTGAAAGTTTTTCTTTTTCGGGCCACCCTGCCTTGGTGGGAATCCGCCAGTGTGATAATAATAATAATATATATATATATATATATATATATATATATATATATATATATATATATATATATATATATATATATATATATTATTTTTTTTTATTATCACACCGGCCGATTCCCACCAAGGCAGGGTGGCCCGAAAAAGAAAAACTTTCACCATCATTCACTCCATCACTGTCTTGCCAGAAGGGTGCTTTACACTACAGTTTTTAAACTGCAACATTAACACCCTTCCTTCAGAGTGCAGGCACTGTACTTCCCATCTCCAGGACTCAAGTCGGGCCTGCCGGTTTCCCTGAACCCCTTCATAAATGTTACTTTGCTCACACTCCAACAGCACGTCAAGTATTAAAAACCATTCGTCTCCATTCACTCCTATCAAACACGCTCACGCACGCCTGCTGGAAGTCCAAGCCCCTCGCACACAAAACCTCCTTTACCCCCTCCCTCCAACCTTTCCTAGGCCGACCCCTACCCCGCCTTCCTTCCACTACAGACTGATACACTCTTGAAGTCATTCTGTTTCGCTCCATTCTCTCTACATGTCCGAACCACCTCAACAACCCTTCCTCAGCCCTCTGGACAACAGTTTTGGTAATCCCGCACCTCCTCCTAACTTCCAAACTACGAATTCTCTGCATTATATTCACACTACACATTGCCCTCAGACATGACATCACCACTGCCTCCAGCCTTCTCCTCGCTGTAACATTCATCACCCATGCTTCACACCCATAAAAGAGTGTTGGTAAAACTATACTCTCATACATTCCCCTCTTTGCCTCCAAGGACAAAGTTCTTTGTCTCCACAGACTCCTAAGTGCACCACTCACTCTTTTTCCCTCATCAATTCTATGATTCACCTCATCTTTCACAGACCCATCCGCTGACACGTCCACTCCCAAATATCTGAATACGTTCACCTCCTCCATACTCTCTCCCTCCAATCTGATATTCAATCTTTCATCACCTAATCTTTTTGTTATCCTCATAACCTTACTCTTTCCTGTATTCACCTTTAATTTTCTTCTTTTGCACACCCTACCAAATTCATCCACCAATCTCTGCAACTTCTCTTCAGAATCTCCCAAGAGCACAGTGTCATCAGCAAAGAGCAGCTGTGACAACTCCCACTTTGTGTGTGATTCTTTATCTTTTAACTCCACGCCTCTTGCCAAGACCCTCGCATTTACTTCTCTTACAACCCTATCTATAAATATATTAAACAACCACGGTGACATCACACATCCTTGTCTAAGGCCTACTTTTACTGGGAAAAAATTTCCCTGTTTCCTACATACTCTAACTTGGGCCTCACTATCCTCGTAAAAACTCTTCACTGCTTTCAGTAACCTACCTCCTACACCATACACTTGCAACATCTGCCACATTGCCCCCCTATCCACCCTGTCATACGCCTTTTCCAAATCCATAAATGCCACAAAGACCTCTTTAGCCTTATCTAAATACTGTTCACTTATATGTTTCACTGTAAACACCTGGTCCACACACCCCCTACCTTTCCTAAAGCCTCCTTGTTCATCTGCTATCCTACTCTCCGTCTTACTCTTAATTCTTTCAATTATAACTCTACCATACACTTTACCAGGTACACTCAACAGACTTATCCCCCTATAATTTTTGCACTCTCTTTTATCCCCTTTGCCTTTATACAAGGGAACTATGCATGCTCTCTGCCAATCCCTAGGTACCTTACCCTCTTCCATACATTTATTAAATAATTGCACCAACCACTCCAAAACTATATCCCCACCTGCTTTTAACATTTCTATCTTTATCCCATCAATCCCGGCTGCCTTACCCCCTTTCATTTTACCTACTGCCTCACGAACTTCCCCCACACTCACAACTGGCTCTTCCTCACTCCTACAAGATGTTATTCCTCCTTGCCCTATACACGAAATCACAGCTTCCCTATCTTCATCAACATTTAACAATTCCTCAAAATATTCCTTCCATCTTCCCAATACCTCTAACTCTCCATTTAATAACTCTCCTCTCCTATTTTTAACTGACAAATCCATTTGTTCTCTAGGCTTTCTTAACTTGTTAATCTCACTCCAAAACTTTTTCTTATTTTCAACAAAATTTGTTGATAACATCTCACCCACTCTCTCATTTGCTCTCTTTTTACATTGCTTCACCACTCTCTTAACTTCTCTCTTTTTCTCCATATACTCTTCCCTCCTTGCATCACTTCTACTTTGTAAAAACTTCTCATATGCTAACTTTTTCTCCCTTACTACTCTCTTTACATCATCATTCCACCAATCGCTCCTCTTCCCTCCTGCACCCACTTTCCTGTAACCACAAACTTCTGCTGAACACTCTAACACTACATTTTTAAACCTACCCCATACCTCTTCGATATATATATATATATATATATATATATATATATATATATATATATATATATATATATATATGCAAATTGATCTGTATTGTCGTACAGTAGCTATTTTAAATAACAAATTGACAGTTGCGTCTGGTACTCTAAAACGTATCGTAGATCGTTGGTAATGAGATCATTTCTATTGAGATCGCTGGTACTGAGATCGCTGGTATTCCGAAGCTCGCAGGATTAGCTGTAAATTTTGTGGAGGTCGTTTTGGAGCTGAGAGAGTTGGCGACGACGACCAACAGGCGTGGAGAGAGGTCGACGACAAATGGCTTTGCACGACACACAGACACTAATGAGGTGTGTTCCTTGTATTGCCCTTCTCTTTTGTAAAATAAATTCTAAGTTGTTTGGTTAATACGGTTTAAAGCCTATTGACTACACAAGCATCATTAAGGCTACTTGTAACCTTTTTCACCACCAATCAAGAATACTTTAATCCCAAAAATTTGGAATTGAAGATTACTCTCATATGTACGCTGAGAGAGACATATCTGACGGTGTATATGTCAAGTTCCTTTAGCCTTACATGTTTTTTATATAATACAACGGCCGTCTCCCGCCAAGATAGAGAGACCCAAAGAAGAAAGCACTCTCATCAGCATTCATTCAGTCACCGTCTTTCCACAATTAGCTTACCCCTCCTAATGCAACATCTTCACCCTTCCTTCAGAGTGCACTCACTGCTTCTTCCACCTAAAGGACTCAAATCGGCATTCTAGTTTCCCTGAAGCACTCTGTAAATGTTACTTTTCCCCTGTTCACACTCCAGCTGTACGTGTTGGCATGCTAGATAGGAACGAGTGGAGACAAATGTTTCTTATGACTTGACGTGCTATTGGAGTGTGAGCAAAGTAACATGAAGGGATTCAGGGAAATAAGAACGCCAGACTTGAGTCCTGGAGGTGGGAAGTACAGTGCCTGCACTCTGAAGAAGAGGTGTTAATGTTGCAGTTTTTTAACAGTAATGTAGGCGCGCCTCTGGCAAGACAGTGATAGAGTGAATGATGAAATTGTCTCTTCTTTTCCGGGTCACCCTGCCTAGGTGGGCAACGGCCGATGTGTTAATAAATGAAAATATACATATATTTTTTAAGAAACTGGTAATATCCCACCTAGACAGGGTGACCCAAAAAGAAAAACGAAAGTTTTTCTAATATATATATATAAATATATATATATATATATATATATATATATATATATATATATATATATATATATATATATATTTATATATTGTACCCACGAACAAGTGGTATTGATCAATAACAACACTGCGATTAGTCAAGGAGTCGAACCCATGCTGCTTTGACCTGCCTCATGGTGGGCGAAAACTCATGACGCCTTAAATCCGTGGATTTAGGCGTCATGAGTTCTCGCTCACCATAAGGCGGGCCAAAGCAGCATGTGTTGGACTCCTTGACTAGTCGCAGTGTTGTTGATCAATACCAATTGTTCGTGGGTACAATAATATAAATATATATATATAATATATATATATAATATATATATATATATATATATATATATATATATATATATATATATATATATATAATGTATATACATATATATATAATGTCGTGCCGAATATGTAAAACTGGTCAGTTAGCAAGAACTCATTTAAAATTAAGTCATTTCTAAAATTTTCTCTTGTACGTTTAAAGATATATTTTTTTCATTAATGTTAATGTAAAAATTTATTATTTTGCTCCAAATGAATCTTAGAAAACTTACCTAACCTTATTATAACAAGAATAATTTATTTTAGCCTAACCCAGCTAAATATATTTTAAATTTGTTTACAATAATTTAATACTAAACAAACAGTGAAATATATATTTTTCGTTGGGTTCAGAATGATATTGTCGAAATTATTGCATACACAAATTTTCACTTGTCCTATATGGCAAGATGAACGTTGCTATTTTAGCCAAGATCGCAAGTTCTGCCTATTCGGCCCGACATATATATATATATATATATATATATATATATATATATATATATATATATATATATATAATAAAACGAAGGTAAATAAATAGTAACTGTAACTTCTAAAAATAAATAACGAAAATTTAAAATACTTATAATTAAACTGTTATTGTTTATATTCCTAATTAAAACACATTTATAATAATAATGTTTTCAACTCTAAAAATAACAAGACTGACGACCAAGTGTTGCATTATATTGCACAGTAATTACGGTAGACTGTACGATTATGTTTGCTGAGCCTCTCTCACTAACAAGTTAGCAATTATCATTGAACATAGATTACATTTTATTTAATTACTTAGCAGTCGTGATTAAAACTACACATATCATGGTCAGGAAGTCCTCAGTGTTAAGCTATAAAAGCATTCCTGCTGCATGAAGCGTTAAGAGAATTATCCTGGGATGTGGGTGAGGAGGAAGGAAGGAAGGAGATAGGAAGAAAGAAGGTAGGGAGGGGGGAAGAAAGGAGATAAGGAGGGAGGGAGGAAGAAAGGAGATGCCGAGAAGGGAGATGCCGAGAAGGGAGATGCCGAGAAGGGAGATGCCGAGAAGGGAGATGCCGAGAAGGGAGATAGGATGAAATAAATAGGAACAGAGAGAGATAGGAAGAGGGAGACAGGAAGAAAGGGAGATAGAGAGAAGGTGAGAGGAAGGGGGTACGTAGGAGGAGGTACAGATATCCAATTAGCTGAAGCAAATACATTACCTAGTAATGATTACTGATGATAATCATAACAGTCTTTGATGTTGTGATGATCCGTTTAGTGGAAGCTGCCCTCCTCCCCCTCCCCCTCCTCCTCCTCCTCCTCCTCCTCCTCCCCCTCCTCCATAGCCCCTCGGCGCTCCCTCCATAACTCGCCCCTCCTTCCATACCCCCTAGTCCTTTCCTCCATAGCTCTCAACCCTCCATACAACTCTTTCCTTCCTCCATAGCTTCTGTCCCTTTCTTCATAGTTTTCGTCCGTTTCTCCAGAGTTTTCATCTCTTTCTTCATAACTTTAGTCCCCCTCTCCTTGCTTTTGTTGCTCTATAAACATCACTCTTCCAACCAACCCATCTTTCCTGTTGTTATTACACCTACCATCTTCTGCTTAAGGTAGGGTCTTCGGGTGTTCCCAATAACAGTCGCGACCGCTGGCGTTCCTGCACCTTGTGCGCTTAATATCGATGTATATTTGATTGTTCCTGCTGCTGTGGGAGTGTACGAAGCTGGAGTTTGTCATAGCCTTACAAAAGACGACCTGGTAAGAGTCACCTGTAAAAGTCGCTATTAAATCACGGAACGGGTGGGGCTTGAATCCATGGCGAGTGAAACTTAAACTCACAGGCCAGTGCTTTCCGTGATTTGTTTGCAACCGCGTTGTTAATGTTTCGTGAGCCAAAACTCGCTGTCGCATGTTGCAGAGATTTTTAACTTTTTTTTGGCAATTCCATTTTCGTTGGTGAATCTTTCACGTAAACTGCCACTAAAACGAGCGAAGTTTTAAATCTTTGTGAGGAGAGCGAGATTTCAATCTACAGTATAATGATACATAAGTAATCTGGAGAGGTAAAATTCCCTTTAGAAATTGCAGTTGATCTGAAAAAAAAAATCTCCAAGTTTTTTTTAAGAGAACAGGATATATTTTGGTTGGTCAAGGACTAGGCCGCGGGGGTGTTGGCCCCAGGAACACCCAGGTAAACTCCAGGTGTTTACCAGCTCCTTTAACATATGCTAAGCTTAATTTAAACACCCTCAAGAGGATAAAAAAAAAAAGGTCTAAGGTTCCCTCTTTCCAACAGCAGTTTAACAAAATAATTTAGTATATCGGCAAATTTGCCCGCACATCAACTGAATTCAACTGGCAGTATCCCGCACATAAGATGTCACAACTATTAAATACTGAAGCCAGTCAGGAGACGTAGACAAATATATTTACCGTGAAGAACACAAAAAGACAATACACAAATGGTTTAAGTCGGACCGAAACGTTGTCACAAAGTTTCTCTCCTGTGTGCGGGCTATTTGTGTATACTTACAGAAATTTAACCAGAATTATAATTTCACAGAATTTTCCGCACAAAACCAGGAGAGCTTCGTCTCAATCTGACGATCCCTGAAGGTGGAATTCTTGCTATTTAAACACTTCTAATCGCATCAGCAGTAGCATCTGGAGCTGTTGCACAACACCAACACTTGAGAAGTGTTTCTTAAACTAGTCAGACAAAATCATCTAATATTTTTATTAAAAATAAATTATAATTTACCATACGAAGCATTTGCATTCTTGATAATGCAAATAAACATAAAATTGTTTATGGTGTAATACTCAAGTTAAAAATGTGTTGGCTAAAGACATTTTGAAAACCTTAGAAAAATGGTTAAAACTACAACAATTTACTCTGTAATGTGTGCGAGATTTAAATTAACTCTTTGCCATAATTACAGTAATATTGTTAGTTATGACTGTACAGACCGACAGTACTTTCAACTGGAATACTGCAGGGAAGGAGAGAGATCACTGCTGTAGTAGATACAGTGATCGGTTACAAATTGAATTGAGCCAATAAGCATTTAAATTCCTAGGGAAGCCTAAAAGTTGTGTAAATGTACTCTCTGGAGGAGAGGAGAGAGAGATGCAACATAAATACAGGGAAGATACAAGGGGGCTTGGTCCAAAACCTTCACAGTACCATAGCAAGGTACTGGAGCTAGAGATATGGGGAGAATATGCAAAATATATCCAGTGGAAAAGCAGGCGACGGCAGCAAGTGAAAAAGATGTCAACAGGTAACTCAACAATTTCACCAAGTGCCAGAACAAACAAGCAGCAGCAACAGCCTGGTTCGTCAGGCAAGCGTCAAACAAGCCTGGCCTATGACCAGATTAGATGAGTAGGAATACTCTCTAAACCGGTCACAGGTATATCAAAGGTACATATGCGTGTACCTAGAAGCGTTCCGTAAGATTTACCACATCAGAATGGACCATTCACTGATGGATGAAGTCGTTCGACTTGATGTCGAAGGGAAGTACGACCTCCTTCCCAGGCATGACGGGAAAAGATGTCTGGCTAGAAGGCTGTGAATATTGGAGGTGGACTGGGCTGTTTCAAATATCCTCTTTAATGCTCCGTCCATTGTTTGTCCGTTCTATTCTCCCCTAATCTAGATTTTATTTTTTAGCTGAATTGTATATACCGCAGTATTCCGCTACCCTAGTCTACATGATTGTTATATTGTGGTGAACAAAAGCTGTTTCTCTTTCATATTCCATCACGCAGGATGGGGTCCATACCTTAGCTGGGGGACGCCAGTAGCGCAACGAGGATGTCAAGTATTCCATTACAGGAGGAGTTCCCACGCTGGGAAACACGTACAGGAATATGCGTTGAGAATTATAATTTGCGTCATAATTTGTTGTCCTCTTATTTTCATCATTTTATTTAATGTTTTATTTAAATTCATTATTTTATAAACAAATTTCAAGTTCCCTATAAATCACTTGCTCAGAAATACGTCAAAGTTTAATTAACTACTTGTCGTTTTTGCCAAAAGTAACATTTTTAAATTAAATAGATGTAATACTTTCATAATGTGAAAATATTTGTTCTTGTAAAATATCTTTTGTTGACAAAAAAAAGTATATGAAAAAGAAGGATTTTAGATTTCAAATTTAACTTCTCCTGTAGGACTGTTGTTCAGCGAAGTTTAAAACTTCTAACAATTAGAAGTTTATCGTTCTGTGTCTTTATCTCAGAGAATATTTGAGGAACGTTATTTTTCACATATGTGCAAAGGGGGTGAGAACGTGATATTGCTATTGCAAAGCGACAAATGGCTAGACGATCAACAGAGGTTTGGGAATCACTACCTTCTGAGGCTTAACAGCTCAGGGAGCATCAAAGGTTTCTTTCCAGCAGAGCTGGAGTTACTATCACTTGAGAATTACCTCGTACAGTGAGAGGAAATAAACCTTTATACAGACTAGTCAGAGAGAGAGAGAGAGAGAGAGAGAGAGAGGCTCTTAGCTTGTAAATAAAGTTAGGAACTCTTAACCTAGCCTTATAAAACACTGTAAAAAATGAAATGAGAAAGAGATTAGAGATGAAAGAGAGACACGAGTAATAAAATTACAGTGGTCATCTTCAACTTTTTGTTTTAATATTTTCGATTTACATTTTACCATTTTCTTCTATTTTTCTTCTCGTTCTCTTTCTCTTGTTTTCTGTCCCTTCAATTTTGACGAGTCATAATGCATCGTTCAAATTATTAACACTTCTCGCACTGTTTTCAGTGACAATTACGCATTTCCTTCACTTTCTCTTCGTTCTTTGTCTCTTCCATCACGCTGAGAAACCTCTGTTCTGTCTACCGTTCCTTCCCACACACCGTATGTTATCCGCTTTATTTTTTATTATCCTTTCCATTTCGACATCCGTTGGCATTTTTTTTTTTTTTTGGCTCTTAGTTTTATAGCCTTTCGTCTGTCTTCACACTCCTTACAGATGATGCTTGGTTGAAGGGGTTTCAAGCCTATCATCTACACGGTCATCAAGGATTCGAGTAACATTTTCACTACCAGACAAGAATACTTTAGTCCCTCATATCGGAATTAAAGTACCTCATTCTTGAGTATTCTTATTTAAAATTTTATGTGCCTTTTGGCTTTCTCGTATTGCTATATTTCGTTTGCAAATATATTTGCACCGTTCGCATGTTATTGTTCTTTTTTTGAATACGTATTCAGCTGAAAGCTCTTTTCTTCTCCTGCAAGTCTGTGTGTGTGTGTGTGTGTGTGTGTGTGTGTGTGTGTGTGTGTGTGTGTGTGTGTGTGTGTGTGTGTGTGTGTGATAAATCTGGGTAACTGATAGCGACGGTGACATAAAGAGAGACATGAACAAGCACTATGATCGAGGTCTCGTGACGGAAATATTATCCAGTAACATGTCCTGACGTTTGCTCGTGAGTATGTTAAAATTACCTGTCTGTCTGTCACTGCTTCTTTCAGTCTCTCTCTGTTTTTTCTATTTATCAGTTTCTCTTTATGTATGGTGTAGGAGGTAGGTTACTGAAAGCAGTGAAGAGTTTTTACGAGGATAGTGAGGCTCAAGTTAGAGTATGTAGGAAAGAGGGAAATTATTTCCCAGTAAAAGTAGGCCTTAGACAAGGATGTGTGATGTCACCGTGGTTGTTTAATATATTTATAGATGGGGTTGTAAGAGAAGTAAATGCGAGGGTCTTGACAAGAGGCGTGGAGTTAAAAGATAAAGAATCACACACAAAGTGAGAGTTGTCACAGCTGCTCTTTGCTGATGACACTGTGCTCTTGGGAGATTCTGAAGAGAAGTTGCAGAGATTGGTGGATGAATTTGGTAGGGTGTGCAAAAGAAGAAAATTAAAGGTGAATACAGGAAAGAGTAAGGTTATGAGGATAACAAAAAGATTAGGTGATGAAAGATTGAATATCAGATTGGAGGGAGAGAGTATGGAGGAGGTGAATGTATTCAGATATTTGGGAGTGGACGTGTCAGCAGATGGGTCTATGAAAGATGAGGTGAATCATAGAATTGATGAGGGAAAAAGAGTGAGTGGTGCACTTAGGAGTCTGTGGAGACAAAGAACTTTGTCCTTGGAGGCAAAGAGGGGAATGTATGAGAGTATAGTTTAACCAACGCTCTTATATGGGTGTGAAGCATGGGTGATGAATGTTGCAGCGAGGAGAAGGCTGGAGGCAGTGGAGATGTCATGTCTGAGGGCAATGTGTGGTGTGAATATAATGCAGAGAATTCGTAGTTTGGAAGTTAGGAGGAGGTGCGGGATTACCAAAACTGTTGTCCAGAGGGCTGAGGAAGGGTTGTTGAGGTGGTTCGGACATGTAGAGAGAATGGAGCGAAACAGAATTACTTCAAGAGTGTATCAGTCTGTAGTGGAAGGAAGGCGGGGTAGGGGTCGGCCTAGGAAAGGTTGGAGAGAGGGGGTAAAGGAGGTTTTGTGTGCGAGGGGCTTGGACTTCCAGCAGGTATGCATGAGCGTGTTTGATAGGAGTGAATGGAGACAAATGGTTTTTAATACTTGACGTGCTGTTGGAGTGTGAGCAAAGTAACATTTATGAAGGGGTTCAGGGAAACCGGCAGGCCGGACTTGAGTCCTGGAGATGGGAAGTACAGTGCCTGCACTCTGAAGGAGGGGTGTTAATGTTGCAGTTTAAAAACTGTAGTGTAAAGCACCCTTCTGGCAAGACAGTGATGGAGTGAATGATGGTGAAAGTTTTTCTTTTTCGGGCCACCCTGCCTTGGTGGGAATCGGCCAGTGTGATAAAAAAAAAAAAAAAAAAATAATTTATATATCCATATATATATGTATATATGTATCATATATATATATATATATATATATATATGTATATGTGTATCATACATATATACATATATATATATATATATATCTTCATATACATTCATGTATCATATTAATACGAACACTCGAATCATGAGAAGAAATGTAGGTTAAAAATAGCAACTGTATGTAATGATATTACCTTGAGACTACTTAGAATACGTAAATAGTAAAATATAATTGAATCAAATGACCTTTGCACTCATAACATTTTTGACCTGAATCCCAAGTTTCACGTGAGAGGTCACTTGACCTGATGTTCTGATATGGATTGGAATAGAACCCCCTCCCCCCCCCCCCCCCCCCCCGATGATTTGACCTGGATTCAGAACTTCATTTTCTGAATGACCTTTTTTTCACCTCTTGGCGTTTTCGCCTGAATTTAGAATCTGCCTCTCGTTGAATTACCTTTTTTAGGCCTTGTAACCTTTCAAACCTTTTGTATAACTCGGCTGAAGAAGATATTTTATATATGATCGTATGAAAATAGGAAATTCGTAGCCTGGAGTTTTTGTAAGCCCACGCTGATGTGTCGAAGCTCGTGCTGATGTGTCGAAGCTCGTGCTGATGTGTCGAAGCTCGTGCTGATGTGTCGAAGCTCATGCTGATGTGTCGAAGCTCATGCTGATGTGTCGAAGCTCATGCTGATGTGTCGAAGCTCATGCTGATGTGTCGAAGCTCGTGCTGATGTGTCGAAGCTCGTGCTGATGTGTCGAACTCACGCTGATGTGTTGAAGCTCAAGCTGGTGTGTCGAAGCTCAAGCAAGGAACATTATCGACATATCAGCTCTTTTTATGGCTGAATTTTTGCCAAGAAATTTGGAGAGATTGACAGATAAGCCGGAAGCCAGCCAGCCAGCCTGCCAGCCAGATAGGCAGACTGATAGATAGTTATACATCCAGCTAGTTAACCAGATGAAATGATAGGTTGATGAAGAGCCAGAGAGACAGGCAAGTAGATAGCTGAGTAGCTATCCAGCCAGTCTCACACACGCGAGCGCGCGCGCGCACACACACACACACACACACACACACACACACACACACACACACACACGCAGGAATTAACCAGGAATACAGAGATAGACTGATGGCCCAATAAACGACCAGTCAGATACACAAAAGTTGGCTGTCAATTATATATATCCAACATATTAACATATGTGAATTATTACTTGTGTAATTTAATTTCTTTGACTCTCAAAAATTTAGGCCAAATTATTTAAAAACAGAGTTTAACTTTGATAAGGAAAACAAACGCTGATAGTATAATTGTCACTCCTGTTACTTGACGTACGTAGTAAGGTGTTTTGTAACTTGTGTAGCAAGTTTTTCACCCTGTCGTAAGTAGCAACGTATGTCTCTGACGTTAGTAATGCTTACTTCCTAACGGTAGTAGTGACGAATTTTCTCTGATAATAACGTTCGTTTCGAAAGTACAAAAGTGTTTTTCCTGCCCAAAGCAATTCCAATTCTATTGTTTTTGTTCCTGACGTAAGCAGACGTTCGTCTGCCTTCCTTCTCGCCTGAGAAAAAGTATGAAGTAGCTCCAGAGTTTTATGAGAGCTCTCAAATCAAGAGCGTCGCTGGGAACGCCAGTCCTTCTAAAACTTTATAGCATTCCATTTTTCTCTGGGGCGGCCATAATAAATAGCAACGTTACTCACGATTTGACGTGAATTATGCTCGAGACTAATTTTTTTTTTCGTCTCCTAGACCCTGGGCAGGGAACATCAGCTGCCCCATTCTTCAGTCTAATACAGAGGTGTCTATGTGAACAGATTATGTGGTCAGTTCATCAGCCTTGAATTAGTTTTGAGGTGGTCAGTCCCTCGCCCGTGAGAGGTGACACCTCATTTTGAGAAGGTAACGTCTCACCTGGTGAAGTGTCACCTCTGTGTTGAACATAAATAATGTGATTTTTATGCCTCTTTCCTTTCCTCTGAAGATGTGTGTAAGCACATGAAAGTGTTTAGGGGTTTATTTTCTATTTTCAATGTGGTATTATTTATATATTTATAATCACCCGTTTTGTGATTCCATTTTCTCTCTCTCTCTCTCTCTCTCTCTCTCTCTCTCTCTCTCTCTCTCTCTCTCTCTCTCTCTCTCTCTCTCTCTCTCCTTTCCCCGTTATTGAAGATTTGTTATATAAAATTATATTTTAAGCTTGCTAGTTTCCTGAAAAAGTGTGTCGGAAATCATGGGATGAGAGCAGCAACTCGTGGGGAAGACGGCAAGACGCTCCAAGAATCAAAATGATTACATTAAAATCGCCCAGGGAGGAAAAAGTGGGTGGGTGATGGAGGAAGTGGATGGATGGAAGAGAGAGTGGGGGATGGAGTGTGTAGCGGGTGGGTGAAGAGGGACGTGGATGGTCGAGGGAAGTAAATAAGTGAGAGGGTTGACTTACCTCACACTAAGGATAACCCGGAAGCGAATTAAAAACAAACAGCTTTGGAAGGTATTCGCTACTAGTGAGGAATCAGATAACATGTGCAACACCTGGGTATCTTTACTGAGAAAACTTTTCGCCAGTGTCTTTTTTCAGTTCAGCACAGAGATGAAGAATTAGACACATGTGTAACACCTGGGCATAATTATTTGTAGACGTTTCTCCATCCACTGGCTTCATCAATGCAAATTCAAAGACACAATGGAAAGGCTGTAGAACTACTAAATACAAAAGAGGAGTTACTTAGTCCCTCAACCTAGGACTTAATGAAGAGCCTTGAATATTCTTCATAACTAAAGTGTTTTTCAACTCCAAGGCTAAGGGACAGATTACCTTGTCTTTTGTATGTAATTCTACAGTCTTCCCATTATGTCCTTGAATTTGTATTGATAGAGCCACTGGATGGAAAAACTTCTTCAAATAAAGATATCCAGATGTTGCACATGTCTAATTCTTCATCTCGTCAGTATACCATTCATATACAATTCATAGATAATATATACCAAGAGAGTAGATGATGAAGTCTGTCCCTGAGTCTTGTAGAGCTATACACAGAAAGCAGTTATGTACCATCACTGTGATGATTGTCAACAATGTGGCTGATTATCAGAGGATAACCCAAGAAAATCGAAGAGAGTAGCGCATTTCCTTTAAGGTCCTTGGATCCTTCAGTAGGATACGACTTACAACAGCCGACTAACTCTTAGGTATCCCTTATTGTTACTAGGTAACAAGAGTCGTTTGTCAACACATTTTATGAGCAGGGGAAAAATATCCATTTAGGTATTTCCTGGAAGAATAAAAATCCCTTTAGATCCTCCTTGTAAGGGGAAAAGTATCCCTTAGTCAGCGCTAGTAGCGTGGATAAAACATCCCCTTAAATAGCGCTTCTATGAGGAAAAACATACCCTTAACATGTGAAGCAGGAAATACAGCCCCTTAGCACCTGAGGGGTATAAAATATTCTCTTAATTAGCACTCTGAAGAGGAAACAATCCTATTAACTAATGGGATTGCTTCCCCGTTGTCTAAGGATTATTTTTACATGTTCCCAGCATGTAAAAGTAATCCTAAGAAAAAGCTTAAAAGAAAAATCTTCACCTTTACCATTGCTCGAACGAAAAAAAAAAAAAACACACGAGAAAAAAGTCACTTATCCCCCTCTTTAAAGCGAAAGAGAAGATATCGTTTTCGTTTCTCTTCATAATAATCGAGTCAAAAAATTAACAGCATTGAAATTTAACACTACTATGTTAAATGATCGTTGCTGTTTGTTGAAATAAGAGGATTGGCACTAACTATAAGCAAAGAACTAAATCCGTGTGGAAGGAAGTGTCGGCAAATTGAGGCCTGATCATGGCCCGGGCCGCTGGGGCGTTGACTCCCGAAACAAACTTCAGGTAACTGTGAGATGCCTCTCCGATATTTTTCTAATGCAGGGACTGAAATCATAAACTCTGTGTCCTTGTATTTCCTATAATAACAGAAGTAGTGTTGTGAATTTTAAGTAGAAGCAGAGATGTTGATTATTGTGACTGACTGTAAGGTTAGTGGTCGTATGTGACTGGTTGTAAGGCTAGTGGTTGCATGTGACTGGTTGTAAGGTTAGTGGTCGTATGTGACTGGTTGTAAGGTTAGTGGTCGTATGTGACGGTTGTAAAGTTAATGGCTGTGTTTGGTTGTAAGATTAGTTGTCGTTTATGACTGGTTGTAAGGCTAGTGGTCGTTTGTGACTGGATGGAAAGTTAATGGTCGTTCATTGTGACCCGATGGAAACTTAGTGGTCTTTCATTGTGACTGGAAGGTTAGTTGTCCTTGAGTACGACAGCGAGCATGTTATTGTTATTGTTCTTGACTTGTTTTTATTTCTCTTAAACACCGAAAGGGCGCAAAGCCCGGGGATCGCAAAGCACGGGGATCGCAAAGACCGGGGATCGCGAAGACCGGGGATCGCAAAGACCTGGGATCGCAAAGACCGGGGATCGCAAAGACCGGGGATCGCAAAGACACGCGAGCCCGTTATATTTCCCAAAGCGAAACTCGACAGGTGTTCGTGCAAAAATATTTGCAAAAGCAACAGCAGTGAGGTGATGACGAATGTGTTTGACACTCAACATTTTGTCTAGGGAGAGGCAACGCAGAGCTACTCTGCAAATGCAACTCTCGAAGCAATGAGTGAGCATTTAACTGGACATTTTTTAAGCCTTTATTAATTCCAGTGACTAAGACTCTCACATCACTGTATATTCTCGTTTATATCTGCTTTTTACTGCGTGTTTTTTTAAGACATTTTAAGTGTGTAGAGCAACTATCAATATTGTGTGCATGCAGGGAGTAATGTGTACAAACAGCAACGTGTGCTTGCAGTATTGTGTGCATGCAGGGGGAACCTGGCTAGGGAGAACGGGAGGAGATACACCATATATCACGATTACATAGAAGCCAAGAGTGATTATTATTCCCCCAGCGTGGCCCGTGTTCCAGAATGACACACACAGCATAACTACGACTCTCCTACTGGTTTCTGCCTTAACGTTTTATAGCGAGAGTAAGAGAAACACTGTCCTTATGCGAACTCAGCTTTAAGACCCTATGGAAAGTATTGTATCTCTGTCCTGGCTCAGTAGTGTATTGTATCTCTGTCAGCTTAGTAGAATATTGTGTATTTGTGTTGGCTTTGTTACAGGATTTAGTGGAAAACAAAATGGTGTTTCCTGTATTTTTTTTTCTATATTCTTTCCCACCTTTCGGCCTGTTCTCTGAGTATTGTAAGAATTCCTCTCAGCAAGGGCGGTGCTTCCACGTGTAAAAGCTTATATTCAAAGAGTCTTATTTGTTTTCCTGTTTCTGTTTTCTGTTTCTGGCACTGTGTGGGTGTGTGTGTGTGTGTGTGTGTGTGTGTGTGTGTGTGTGTGTGTGTGTGTGTGTGTGTGCCTGTGTCTCGTATTTTTACAGGAACAAATGTTGGGTGTCGTGGCAGCCTCGGAAAATACATATCCATCCGCCTGTTGATAGATTTGCTGTCGCTTCCTTGGCTGGCATCCCCGTGCTCGCCGACCTTGTGAAATTTGCTGCTGACGTGAGGGGTACTCAGTGCGTCCTCTTCAGCAGCAACAACTGGACTGTGCAGTGCTCTCTCCGACCCTGCCCAAATTAACAGCTGAGGATACAGTTAGATTAACCAGTGCTCACACGAATACACGAACAAAAATTGTCGACCCCACACGCAGCGTTCTCGTCCTCCCTTTGCATGGGAAAAGCTATCTTCAGAGATGGCTTTTCCCAAGGAATAGTAACTTCAGTTCTAGAACGAAACCTGTGAAACTCACGTAGCTGATTAACCTTTAATGGAATACTTTAGGATATTCTCATTGCCTTATTAAAGTCTCCCAACTAAGGCTGACAGATTTCATCACCTTGTGCGGACCCCATCCTGCTTGATCTTACATGTGTAATAATGTTGGTAGAATTACCGATAATGTTAGGTAAAATGACACAGTTGCAATTAATGTGACATTTTATTGTGGTAGCGGCTTGACAAAGCTCCTGGAGAGCGAAACGTTGCCGCAATAAAATATCGTATTAGTTGCACTTGTGTCCTGTTACTAACATGATCTAATATGACAGATAAACGCAGTAGTTTGCTTTTGTTCCCACTGTGTAACTATCAAAGAATAGGGTAACAGCACACTGTTGATGTATCCCAGTTTCTTAAAAAAAAAAAATAAGCGTTTTCGCTGTCTAGAACAGAGGGACGAAAGATTTATAAACCCCTAAGACATTAAACAATAAGCGTCTTGTCGACACTTCCGTAGAGTGTGGTATACAACAGGAGAAAAACATTTAATGTTCTCTCTCTCTCTCAAACCCTGGTTCCTCATAGACCATTGTTACTCTTGAGGCTATTATTCCTGTCTCTGTAACCATTAATGCTCTCGTGAGATAATCATTTCTCTCTCTTTTGCTCACTCATTTGCGCTCTCTTGCTCTCTCTTCCCCCTTCCTTTTTTTACACAGTTTTTTATAAGGTTACGTTTATGGTTCCTAACTTGGTTTTCAAATAGTTGTCGAAGCGTGGAACAATCTTCCGAGTAGGTTAATAGACTCTAAGACCTTGGGTAGATTTAAAACGAGATTGAATGATATGAGTGAGAAGGGCTGGGTTTGATTAGTACCCGAAGTGAAGAGGAAAATGGTATACAATACCGACAGGTTGATAAGTAAGACACATGTGCCACACTTAGGTATCTTTATTCCGAAACGTTTCGCCGACACAGATGGCGTCTTCAGTCGAGTACAGAAGAGTTAGCAGAAGCAGCAGAGATGTGAAGACGTAGAATGAGAGAAGATATCAATGAAGTGTATAAGTGGATGGGCATAAACAAAGGTGATATTAATAAGGTACTGAGGATGTCGAACCAGGTAAGAACCAGAAATAACGGATTTAAATTGGATAAATTTAGATTTAGAAAAGGACATGGGTAAGTACTGGTTTTCAGAGTTGTGGCTGCGTGGAACAATCTTCCGAGTAGGGTGATAGAAGTTAGGACCTAGGGTAGCTTAAAAAGGTAGATGTCGTTTTGATAAGGACCTGCCTCGTATGGGCCAGTAGGCCTTCTGCAGTGTTCCTACATTCTTATGTTCTTATGTTCTTATATGAGTGGGAGGGGCTGGGTTTGATTGGTGTCGTAGGTACGGGAGTAAATTTTTGGGTAGCTTTGGGTAGTGGTGGTTTTGATTAGGACCTTCCTTATATGGACCATTAGGCCTTCTGCAGTGTTCCTCCATTCTTATGTTACGTCGAAGTGCTGTGATCTTCCTGACTGCCCCTCCCTCTCTCCCTCTCCAAATGTCGTGGAGATTCTGAATCTCCACGACTACGGTGCTCTTCTCACCTACTCCAAGGTTGAGGGACAGATTACCTCATCTTCTGTACATATTTCTACTGTCTTCAAGTTATGTCCTGGAATTTGTATTGATAAAGCCACTGGATGGCGAAACGTCTACAATAAAGATACCCAGATGTTACACATGTTTCTTAATTTCATCTTGTCGGTATTATATACCATTCTTGCACATGAAAAAAAAATATAAAGGATAACCAAGCAGTGGCGGCGGTTCCTGGTGAGGAGTGACAGTCGTCTTCAAAGGACGAGGCCAGTGAGTGAAGGTCAGAGGGAAGGCATTTGATGTTCCCCTCAGTAACAGGTGTTCTTGTTTCCCCTCTTGCTGCTCACCTGACACAGAGAAAGGGAGTACCGGGGAAAACGCTTAAAAGAAGGCAAAGGATACGTAGCAGGGGTAAGAGGGCTGGATGGACGAGAGGAAGTGATAAGGGTGGAGAATAAGTTTATTTTAAAAAGTTTTCGCTCTGTGTAATGCTTGGTAAAGCTCTAGACAGATCGAAACGTTGTCCCAAGCTCTAAGCAGAAGGAAACGTTGTCCCAATAATAAGAATTATCTTCAGATTGTCTGTTTTTCAATACTGTCCGCAGTACGGAGTTTAGATATTTTCGGGGGCGACGCCCCCACGGCCCTGTCCCAGACCAGGCCTTATGGTGCTTTAAAACTTGATAACCAGTCTGTTACTACTGACCGCATGCAGTCCATCAGTCCTCAAGACAGATGAACTGAACAAATCGATTCCAGGCTGAGGGACTGATTGCCTCAAACTCGCCCTCTTTTTCTACCGTTCTACTTTATATTAGACTGATGAAGCCACTGTGTGGAGAAACGCTTCCTAAATAATTCCCAAATGTTGCACAAATGTCTCATTATTCAGTCTAACATATGGGCCAAAGCCCACATGTTCAAGAGAAGACCTGAGGGACTGAAGTTATTGATGCGAGGGATGGGCCTTGTAAAAGAAAGGTTTGGTGAGGGAATTATCTACTGAAAGGGACCTGGTGGAGACTGGACCTGGGAATACAAAGGTTTGGTGAGGGAATTATCTAGTGAAAGAGCCTGATTGAGGATGGACCTGGAAATACATATGTTCAGTGGGGAAATTATCTGGTAATAAAAAGAATGGATGAGGGAATTATCTGATAAAAGAAAGAATTGATGAGGGGGGAAGAACCTGGATGGAACAGTTTCTTCCCAGGATGTTTGAAGATAGACAAGATGCAGAAGCTTTGAGACAAGGTTACGCTGGGTAGAGCTTCGTCAAGCCTTGAACACATAAGAACATAAGAAATAGGAACATTGCAGCAGGCCTACTGCCCCACGCGAGGCAGGTCCAGGTCCAGGTCTCCTACCGGCTTAAACCAATGCCCCAACCTAGTCAGGTCAGGTCACATTCACTTAGGGAAGGAACACGGCAACCGACCTAGTAGCACAAGCTAATCAGATCCAACTCACACCCACCCACACCCACTCATGTATTTATCTAACCTATTTTTAAAATACACAACGTCTTAGCTTCTATGACGGTAGTCGGGAGTTTGTTCCACTCATCCACAACTCTATTACCAAACCAGTGCTTTCCTATGTCCTTGTTGCGGCCCCTGCCAAACTAGCGGTTAAATAGTTAACCTGCCGGCCGGCAGTACCACTGGGTGCGTCATCAAACCCAATGTGGGGGCTGCTGAGCCGGCCTTAGAGCAGTAAGAGCCTGAGTGCCTCACGGTACACACCTAAGCAGTAGGTACCTGACCACCGAAGGGTACACGTCTACTGGCTTTAGTAACAGTATGTACCAGAGCGCCTCGCTGTACACACCTAAGCAGTAGGTACCTGACCACCGAAGGGTACACGTCTACTGGCTTTAGTAACAGTATGTACCAGAGCGCCTCGCTGTACACACCTAAGCAGTAGGTACCTGACCACCGAAGGGTACACGTCTACTGGCTTTAGAAATATTATGTACCTGAGCGCCTCGCTGTACACACCTAAGCAGTAGGTACCTGACCACCGAAGGGTACACGTCTACTGGCTTTAGAAATATTATGTACCTGAGCGCCTCGCTGTACACACCTAAGCAGTAGGTACCTGACCACCGAAGGGTACACGTCTACTGGCTTCAACATTAAGTACCTGAACTCCTCAGGGTACACGTCTATGCAGTAGGTACCTGACCACCGAATCGTACCTATCTACTGGCGTTAGAAGAACCGCTCACCGCAGCTCACTGAGTCTGTTGGCCTCAGTTACTTGACGGCCGCATTCAGTGAGCTTGCAGCATGGTGTTCGGCTAGCGGTGTGTCAACCGCCTTTGGAGAGGATTTACTGGACTACCGGTGATGTCTGTGGACTCACCGTCTACGTTTATCAACTGTGGGCCGGAGTCGTCAGATGCTGTTTAGTGGGACATTACATGAAGAAAAGGTTGGAGTGTTACACTGAACTGGGCCAGGACCGTAGTGTGACACTGAGGGACGTATGATGGAGTGGAACACTGAGATATGCACAGGACCGTAGTGGAACACTGAGATGAAAAGGGTGTCGTGGGACACTGAAGATGGCCTGGTTGTAGTGTACACTGAACAGTGTCGTGTGACTGACTTCGTGTCGTGAGAGGCAGTTGATTGTAATTTATTATTATAAAAATGTTATTTATTTATTGTTTTAGCATAGAGATATATATATATAGTGACAGTAGTGTCAAGAGTTGTACCCTGTGTAGGGTTATTAATTATATTTTAGTAAAATGCTGATTATAATTTATTATAGTAACATGTACATATTATTATTATATCATAGTTCAAATACCTCTAGACCAAAGATAGTTGATTTTTATATATTAAAGATTAATTTATTAATGTGTGTATTTATGTATCCCGAACTCTTTATTACAAAAGAAGTAAATCGTACCATCTTCTCTTAAAAATTACTTTTTTGTAATAGTCCTTATACACGCTATGCATGCAGTTAAGTATATATGTTTGTATTCTCCTTATTAGTTTTACATCATCAGCAAAGTGGGAATCATCAGTCACTTAAACTAGAAACAGGATTGGTTCAAATATCGATCCTTGGGGAACCCCGCTTGATAATATTTCCCATTCTGATGTATCTTCCCTGACAGTCACATCTTTTCCCCTTCCCTCTATGACACTCTTGGATCCACTAAGTATCCCATAACTCAATCGACCCCCTGAGGTCAGGGGGTAGATCCCGGGTACGAGTGGAAACATTATGTGTTTCCTTAAGACACCTGCTGTCCATGTTTACCTAGCAGTAAAATAGGTACCTGGATGTTAGTCAAGCTCTACATATGCCGAAAGTTCGTCCCTACAAAGGCGTTCTTTGCATATGGAGTATTTGTTTTCAGGGAAGCACTTAGTGGAAAGAGAAGAGATTAATTCACGAAATTGTAATAAGATCGAAAACAAACCAAGAAACGGGTTAGGTTTGAACCCGTTCCCTGTTTTTTTAGAAGAGATTAGTAAAAGGGGTAAGTTGGGTAAGTAGCATTTGGTGAACAGCAAGATTGTTGAGATCTGGAGAAGGGAGGACATAGTTAAAGGAGGATTTAATGAGGGGAGAATCAATGGAATGAGTGACCTAGTAAAAGAAAGTATTAGTGAGGAAATAGCCTGGCACTGTATAATCATTTAGCAAAAGTTTTGGTTGAGGTGTTGCTGGTCCAAGGACTAATTTTCACTTGTTTGAAGTATGATTATTCTACATTAGTTGTGTTCTCTAATCTTGCATATTCCTTAGTTTATGGATTACTTCGTCATCATTCTCTCTGTCTGTCTGTCTCTCTCTCTCTAGACAAAGTGGATAATAGCTTAAGAGGGGTTGGGCATGCCGAAATAGGGAAAGGAGAGGGAGAGAAAGGGGGGGGGGGGGGGGAGAAGGGAGGGAGAGAACGTGAGTGTGTTAAGCAAGTAGAAAACGTAAACAATCAGATTGTGGGTTCATAAAAAGAAACCAGCACGGTTTTAGAAATGGTAAATCATGTCTCACAAACCTGCAAGAGTTCTATAACAAGGTAACAGAAGCGAAGCAACAGAGAGGAATGGATGTATATTCCTGAACTATAACGGTTTATTACGGCACAGTATCACAAAGGAGATTGGGAAAAAAGCTAGAGAGGCAGGTAGGAATAAGATAGAAGGGCAGGAATAAGAGGAAAGGGCAGGAATAACAAGGAAGGACAAGAATAACGGAATAACACTACAGTGGATCGAAAAATACTCGAAAGGAAGGAAAGTGTGAACGAATGATCGTGAAGGGGTGTCAGAATGGGAAAGTCTGATAAATGGGGTTCCACTATTTCTGATGAACGTGAACGACATGCAGGGAAAGACAGCCTGATGCATTCCTGTTTTCAGAAGATGTAAGACCAGTAATGAAAAGAACAGAAGAGGACAAGAAAATGCCACAAACTGATCTGAATAAGCTGCAGATTGATCTGACAAATTATTTTTGGACTAAACTAAGAAAATGCAAAGTAAAGAAATTTGTGAGTGGGTTAAGAACCCACCATCACGAAGGAGAGGCAAGAGGTTAGCATGGTACCGAACATATCACTTGGGACACACTTAAGCCGAGTAACCACTTTATCAAATAATCGCCTGACATATTTAAAAATTATTCTCAGGAATCATAGAAAACAGTTATTTGTGATGCTTTAAATGACTTACATCAGACCGATTCCGGTGTAAGCAGCATCAAAAAGAGAAGATGAGACACGATAACAACGTACCCAGTACTAAGAGGAATAGATAATGTGAACAGATAAAGGCTGTTCAAGAGGCAGGAAACATGTACACGAGGGCATAGCTCCAAGGTAAAAAGACAGACTAATCAGTGGAATCTTGGAATAATACTCCATGGCTGTCACTTTGAGAGTCAGAGCCAGATGATATTGACCTCTGCAGCAGAAAATAACTGTATACACAAGAAATGAGAAGAATCTGTCGACTATTGCCCCTGACAACAACTAACATAATGTATATACACACAACAACACCAACACCACCACCAACACCAACAACAACACCAACAACACCAACGACACCACCAATAACACCACCAACAACAACGCTGCCGCCGCCATCACCACCACCACCACCACCACCACCACCACCACGAAGAAGTGGTGGAGCACCTAGAAAGGAATGAGCTTATCAACGACAGCCAGTACGGTTGCAGGGACAGGAAATCTTGTCACAAACCTACTGGAGTTCTATGACAGTGTTACATCAGTAAGACAAGAGAGAGAGGGGTGGGTAGATTGCATTTTCTTGGACTGTAAGAAGGCGTTTGACAGTCCCACACAAGGAACTAGTGAAAAGTTGGAGGACCAGGCAAGGATAACAGGGAAGGTACTACAATGGATCAGAGAATACCTCTCAGGAAGACAACAGCGAGTCATGCTACGTGGCGAGGTGTCAGAGTGGGCACCTGTGACAAGCGGGGCTCCACAGGGGTCAGTCCTAGGACCGGTGCTGTTCTTGGTATTTGTGAACGACCTGACGGAAGGAATAGATTCAAAGGTGTCCTGGTTTGCAGATGATATGAAGATGAGAAGAATTCAGTCGGACGAGGACCAGGCAGAACTACAAAGGGATCTGGACAGGCTGCAAGACTGGTCCAGAAAGTGGCACATGGAGTTCAACCCTACTAAGTGCAAAGACTACAAACCTTTCTCAAGGAAAAGGATTGTGGGGTGAGTATAACACCAGGCACATCTCCTGAAGCGCACATCAACCAAATAACTGTTGCAGCATATGGGCTCCTAGCAAACCTAAGAACAGCATTCCGACATCTTAATAAAGAATCATTCAGGACACGATACACCGTGTACGTTAGGTCTATATTGGAGTATGCAGCACCAGTTTGGAACCCACACCTAGCCAAGCACGTAATGAAACTAGAGAAAGTGCAGAGGTTTGCAACGAAAGTAATCCCGGAGCTAAGGGGCATGTCCTACGAGGAGAGGTTAAAGGAAATCGACCTGACGGCACTGGAAGACAGGAGAGATAGAAGGAATACGATAACGACACATAAGATACTGAATCGACAAGGTGGAGAGACAGGATGTTCAAGAGATGGGACGCAGCAACAAGGGGTCACAGTTGGAAGTTGAAGACTCAGATGAATCACTGGGATGTTAGGAAGTCTTTCTTCAGTCACAGAGATGTCGAAAAGTTAAACAGTCTGGGAAGTGATGTAGTTGAGGCAGGATCCATACATAGCTTTAAGAAGAGGTATGATAAAGCTCATGGAGCGGGAAGAGTGACCTAGTAGCGGCCAGGAGCTGTGAATCGACCCCTTCAATCACAACCAGGTGAGTAAAGAAACGCGCACACACATACACACACACACACACACACACACACACACACACACACACACACACACACACACGACACACCCACACACGACACACCCACACACGACACACCCACACACGACACACCCACACACGACACACCCACACACGACACACCCACACACGACACACCCACACACGACACACCCACACACGACACACACACACTCACACACACACACACACACACATACATACACACACATACACACACGACACACCCACACACGACACACCCATACACGACACACCCACACACGACACACCCACACACGACACACCCACACACGACACACCCACACACGACACACCCACACACGACACACCCACACACGACACACCCACACACGACACACCCACACACGACACACCCACACACGACACACCCACACACACGACACACCCACACACACCCACACACACCCACACACACGACACAACCACACACGACACAACCACACACGACACACCCACACACGACACAACCACACACGACACACCCACACACGACACACCCACACACGACACACCCACACACGACACACCCACACACGACACACCCACACAAGACACACCCACACACGACACACCCACACACGACACACCCACACATGACACACCCACACACGACACACCCACACACGACACACCCACACACGACACACCCACACACGACACACCCACACACGACACCCACACACACGACACCCACACACACGACACCCACACACACGACACCCATACACAAGACACCCACACACACGACACCCACACACACGACACCCACACACACGACGCCCACACACACGACGCCCACACACACGACGCCCACACACACGACACCCACACACACGACACCCACACACACGACACCCACACACACGACACCCACACACACGACACCCACACACACGACACCCACACACTCGACACCTACACATACACGACACACACACACGACACACGATACACGACACACGACACACCCACACACGACACACACACACACACACACACACACACGCACACGACACACACACGACACACACACGACACACACGACACACACACACACACACACACGACACACACGACACACACACACGACACACCCACACACGACACACCCACACACGACACACCCACACACGACACACCCACACACGACACACCCACACACACACACACACACACACACACACACACACACACACACACACACACACACACACATACACACACGACACACCCACACACGACACACCCATACACGACACACCCACACACGACACACCCACACACGACACACCCACACACGACACACCCACACACGACACACCCACACACGACACACCCACACACGACACACCCACACACGACACACCCACACACGACACACCCACACACACGACACACCCACACACACGACACA
Source organism: Cherax quadricarinatus (assembly GCF_038502225.1). NCBI lineage: Eukaryota > Metazoa > Arthropoda > Malacostraca > Decapoda > Parastacidae > Cherax > Cherax quadricarinatus. Next base: position 6,241,718 of record NC_091360.1, on the reverse strand, counting down.
ACCACACACGACACACCCACACACGACACACCCACACACGACACACCCACACACGACACACCCACACACGACACACCCACACACGACACACCCACACACGACACACCCACACACGACACACCCACACACGACACACCCACACAAGACACACCCACACACGACACACCCACACAAGACACACCCACACACGACACACCCACACACGACACACCCACACACGACACACCCACACACGACACACCCACACACGACACACCCACACACGACACACCCACACACGACACCCACACACACGACACCCACACACACGACACCCACACACAAGACACCCACACACACGACACCCACACACACGACACCCACACACACGACGCCCACACACACGACGCCCACACACACGACGCCCACACACACGACACCCACACACACGACACCCACACACACGACACCCACACACACGACACCCACACACACGACACCCACACACACGACACCCACACACACGACACCCACACACACGACACCCACACACACGACACCTACACACACACGACACCTACACACACACGACACACACACACGACACACACGACACACGACACACGACACACACACACACACACACACACACACACACACACACACACACACGCACACGACACACACACGACACACACACACACGACACACACACACACGACACACACACACACGACACACACACACACGACACACGACACACACTCGACACACACACACTCGACACACACACACACGACACACACACACACACACGACACACACACACACGACACACACACACACACACGACACACACACACACGACACACACACACACAGACACACGACACACACACACACACGACACACACACGACACACACACACACGACACACACACACGACACACACACACACACACACACACGACACACACACACACACATGACACACACACACACATGACACACACACGACACACACATGGCACACACACACACACGGCACACACACACACGGCGCACACACACACGGCACACACACACGGCGCACACACACACACGCACACACACACACACACACGGCGCGCGCGCGCACATACACACACACACAAACGGCGCGCGCGCACACACACACACACACACACACACACACACACACACGGCACACACACGGCACACACACACACACACACGGCACACACACACGGCACACACACACGGCACACACACACACACGGCACACACATACACACACGCGCGCACACACACACACACACACACGGCACACACACGGCACACACACGGCACACACACGGCACACACACGGCACACACACACGGCACACACACACGGCACACACACACGGCACACACACACGGCACACACACACGGCACACACACACGACACACACACACTCGAGACACACACACGAGACACACACACGAGACACACACACGAAACACACACACGAGACACACACACGAGACACTCACACGAGACACTCACACGAGACACTCACACGAGACACTCACACGAGACACTCACACGAGACACTCACACGAGACACTCACACGAGACACTCACACGAGACACTCACACGAGACACCCACACGAGACACCCACACGAGACACCCACACGAGACACCCACACGAGACACCCACACGAGACACCCACACGAGACACCCACACGAGACACCCACACGAGACACCCACACGAGACACCCACACGAGACATCCACACGAGACACTCACACGAGACACTCACACGAGACACTCACACGAGACACTCACACGAGACACTCACACACACGACACACACACACGACACACACACACGACACACACACACGACGCACACACACACACGACACACACACACATGACACACACACACCAGACATACACACACGACACACACACACACGACACACACACACGACACACACACACACACACAACGACACAGACACACACGACGCACACACACACACACACACGACACAGACACACACGACACACGACACACACACACACACACACACACACACACACACACACACACACACACACACACACACACACACACACACACGACACACACACACGACACACACATACGACACACACACGACACACACACGACACACACACACACACGACACACACACACGACACACACACGACACACACACACACGACACACACACACATGACAAACACGCACACGGCGCACACACACACGACACCCGACACACGACACACACGCACACACAACACACACACTCGACACACACACGTCACACACATACGACACACACACACACGACACACACACACGACACACACACGACACACACACACAACACACACACACGACACACACACGACACACACACACACACGACACACAACACACACAACACACACACACACACACACACACACGACACCCGACACACGACACACGACACACACACGACACACACACACACACACACACACACACACACACACACACACACACACACACACACACAGAGAGAGAGAGAGGATCCAGTAGCGATCAGTGAAGAGGCGGGGCCAGGAGCTGAGTCTCGACCCCTGCAACCACAATTAGGTGAGTACAATTAGGTGAGTACACACACACACACGACACACGACACACACACACACGACACACACACACCACACACACACACACACACACACACACACACACCCACGACACAGACACACACGACGCACACACACACACACACGACACAGACACACACGACACACACACGACACACACACACACGACACACACACACGACACATATACGACACACACACACGACACACACACACACGACACACACACGACACACACACACGATACACACACACGACACACACACACGATACACACACACGACACACACGACACACACACACACGACACACACACACACATGACACACAACACACACACAACACACACACACGACACACACACACGACATCCGACACACGACACACACGCACACACAACACACACAACACACACAACACACACGACACACACACACGACACACACACACGACACACACACACGACACACACACACGACACACACGACACACACACGACACACACACGACACACACACGACACACACACGACACACACACGACACACACGACACACACGACACACACGACACACACACAAGACACACACACGACACACACACACGACACACACACACAACACACACAACACACACGACACACACACACGACACACACACACGACACACACACACGACACACACACACGACACACACGACACACACACGACACACACACGACACACACACGACACACACACGACACACACACGACACACACACGACACACACGACACACACGACACACACGCACACACACGACACACACACAAGACACACACACAACACACACACACACACACACACACACACGACACACACACACACACACGACACACACAAACACACACACACACACACACACACACACACACACACACACACACGACATACACAAAACACACACACACACACACGATACTCACACGACACACACACACACACGACACACACTCACACACGATACACACACGACACACACGATACGCACACGATACACACACGACACACACACACACACGACACACACACACACGACACACACACACACGACACACACACACGACACACACACACACGACACACACACACACGACACACACACACGACACACACACACACGACACACACACACACGACACACACACACGACACACACACACGACACACACACACGACACACACACACGACACACACACGACACACACACACGACACACACACACGACACACACACACGACACACGACACACACACACACGACACACACGACACACACACACACACACGACACACACACACGACACACGCACACACACGACACTCACACACACACACGACACACACACACACACACGACACACACACACACACACGACACATACACACACACACGACACACACACACACACACACACGACACACACACACGACACACACACACACGACACACACACACACGACACACACACACACACACGACACACACACACACGACACACACACGACACACACACGACACACACGACACGCACACACACGACACACACGACACACACAGACACACACGACACACACACACGACACACACGACACACACACACGACACACACACACGACACACACACACGACACACACGACACACACACACGACACACACACACGACACACACACACGACACACACACACGACTCACCACACACACACACCACACACACACACACACACACACACGATACGCACACGATACACGGGGCCAGGAGCTCGGACTCGACCCCCGCAACCTCAACTAGGTGAGTACACACACACACACACACACACACACACACACACGACACACACACACACAAACACACACACACACACACACACACACACACACACACACACACACACACACAACACACACACAACAGGTCAGGTGTCTAATCGACAAGTGCGTATGACAAAATGGAGACTTTACACTCGCACTCTCTGCAAAGAAACTCAACCTGACGACCCAAGACGAAACGAGAATACAAATGAAAAACACAAAAATAATCCACAAATACTTATTTTTCTTAGGGTTTTAAATAAAACCTATAAGCTGAATGAAGAAGTGGTTAAGGTAAGTTCCATACACAGTTTCAGGAGTAGGTATAACCTAAGAGTCTAGGAACCAATAATGCCTGCATTAATAGTTTGAGAGGCGGAGACGGGAGCTGGGACTCAAACACAGCCTGGTGCGCACCGAAGCTATCAAGATTTTCCACTAGTCAGGAGAGAGTGTCAGCATTAGCAACAGCTGCAGCAGCTGCAGCGGGTCTAACAGCGTCCTCTCTGCACCCTTGGTGAGCAGATGCGCCGCACCTGCACACTGATGATCACATTCTCTGGTCCGAAACGAGAGAAATAATCGCTGCAGTTTGGAACTTTGTATATATAAAAGAAGAGATTATTTGAGGAGGCCACTTCAGGAATTAAATAGAACGACACAATTCTCTTAGTTGATAAACTTACAGGAACGACACTGTTGTCCTAGGTTGGAAATTTGCTAGAACGACAGTTTTCTTATCGTTACTTAAATAGAAGACACTCTCCTTATAACTTTCACGATGGCAAGAATGATACTGTTCTCTTAGCTACAAGACTTACGAAAATGATACTTGATCACGTCTAGTAAATGATTTTGAAGTGATGTATCTGAAGTGATCAAGCTTCCAGGAAAGAAATATTTTCAAAGATGTATTACAAGTGATTGTATTCGCGTCAAATTTCCCTTCAACACTCGCTCGTTTTCTCTCTCTCTCTCTCGCTCTCTCTCGCTCTATCGCTCTCTTTCTCGCTATCTCTCTCGCTCTCTCTCTTTCTCGCTCTCTCTCTCGCTCTCTCTCTCGCTCTCTCTCTCTCTCTCTCCCTCCCTCTCTCGGTCTCTCTCTCGCTCTCTCTCTCTCTCTCTCTCTCTCTCTCTCTCTCTCTCTCTCTGTATATATAATATATATATATATATATATATATATATATATATTATATAGATATATATATATATATAGATATATATATATTGCAATAAGATCACAGTAAACAGGTGATTTTAGAATATGCAAAACAACCACTGTGAAAGAATAGAGAAATTCCAAGCGCTTTCGTGACTACTCACATTATCAAGGAACAATGAAAATAAAGCATCAAAGGAGAGTATATAAAGGGGTAACCCACACCTCACTATCAGATCCCACAACACCTGACGCGAGACAGCAGGCCCGCCGGCCGAACTAGACAGGTCCTTCACACAACCCACCAGCAAACTATTCTACCCAAGAAATAAGAAATTTAAAAAATTATTATTTGTCCAATGTATTATTAAATTAATATTCAAAAATCATGATACAGTAAAAAAAAACTTTTGATAAAGAATTCCCCCCAAAATGCTGATGGATGTGTGTATAAGATTCCTTGTAAAATTTGCGATAAAGTTTATTACGGTCAAACTGGTAAAATTCTAGAACTAAGATTAAAACAGCATAAATATAGCATTAGAACTGGACAAGATTCCAATGCTCTATTTATTCATGTAAGAGATTTTAACCATCCAATTAATTTTCAAAAAGTTGAGAAAGTAGTATCAAGGAAGTCCATGGTCGACAGGAATATAATTGAATCTTGTTTCATAAAAAGCAGTTTTGACAATAATATGACAATAATATTTATAATTAATAGAATTTGGGAAGAATTTAATAATACATTGAACAAATAATAATTTTTTAAATTTCTTATTTCTTGGGTAGAATAGTTTGTTGGTGGGTTGTGTGAAGGACCTGTCAAGTTCGGCCGGCGGGCCTGCTGTCTCGCGTCAGGTGTTGTGGGATCTGATAGTGAGGTGTGGGCTACCCCTTTATATACTCTCATTTGATGCTTTACTTTCATTGTTCCTTGATAATGTGGGTAGTCACGAAAGCGCTTGGAATATCTCTATTCTTTCACAGTGGTTGTTTTGCATATATATATATATATATATATATATATATATATATATATATATATATATATATATATATATATATATATATATATATATATGTCGTGCCGAATATGTAAAACTGGTCAGTTAGCAAGAACTCATTTAAAATTAAGTCCTTTCTAAAATTTTCTCTTATACGTTTAAAGATATATTTCTTTCATTAATGTTGATGTAAAAATTTATGATTTTGCACCAAAAGGAACTTAGAAAACTTACCTAACCTTATTATAACAAGCGCAATTTATTGCAGCCTAACCCAACTAAATATATTTTAGATTTGTTTACAATAATTTAATACTAAACAAACACAGTGAAATATATTTTTTTCGTTAGGTTCAAGAATGATTTTGGCGAAATTATTGCATACACAAATTTTCACTTGTCCTATATGGCAAGATGAGCGTTGCTATTTAAGCCAAGATCGCAAGTTCTGCCTATTCGGCACGACATATATATATATATATATATATATATATATATATATATATATATAATTATACACACACACATACACACTACAGTTATGCCATTATTTGTGGGGATATATAACGTTGACAGGTACTTCTTACTTGAAGAATGGTCCATTTGTTGAGGTAAACAATCCAATGGAAGATTTACACATTACGTTGCTACTTCTTAGCAATGCTCCCAAATAAAACGTACTCGTAAATTCCGGTCTTATATTCTCATTGTTGCAACCCCATTAAGAAAACTGAAGTAAACAAATGCTGGTCAAAACGTATTTTAAAGTGTGACAAATTTCGTTACGCTGGTTGCTGGCTTCCTGTCACCAAGTCTTGCCTCTTCGAAGGGACGGGGATGGAGGGGGGGGGGCTTCGAAGAGTTCTTCAGGCGTTGTACGACCCATGTGGGTTTAGCGCTTCCCCACATACGTAATTATAGGATTACACACACACACACACAACGTGCATATACCTATACACATAGGAAACGTTTCAGGTACAGGAGAGAGAGAGAGAGAGAGAGAGAGAGAGAGAGAGAGAGAGAGAGAGAGAGAGAGAGAGAGAGAGAGAGAGAGAGAGTTAGATTGCGAGAGAGACTGATAGAGATTTAGTAAGGCAATTATTTCCCATACTTTACTACATACGTTAGCACTGAGTGAACCAGCTCTCCTCTTGCTTACCACTACTCACAACAACATGCATTTAATAACTAGAGAGAGGACTACAAGAGTACAGTGATATATACATGAAAAACCCGACATTTCAACAAGGAATGCAAATTATTTCCGAGTATTCACTTCAGAAAATCCCACAATGTTTGCCAAGTATACCTTTTCATGGCTCCGGAAACACAGCTTATGAAACTCTTCCTCCATTACGAAGCCCAGGAAAAGAGCAGGGAGCTTTCATACCCTCCTGGGATACAAAACATGCTCTCGCAGCTTCCAATCTCTGAATGGACCGTAGTTATAGAATACGTGGATGTCTAGAATGTAAAATATATATATATATATATCAGATTTTGGAGTGAAAACATTAGACGACGTTCCGGGTCTTCTTGGAACATGTTTTCAAGTCATTACTGTTACTAGATGGAAATATAAACAAATGCAGTATAATGTGATCCTTTATTGACAACGTTTCACCCACACAGTGGGCTTTTTCAAGTCACACACGGATCTACCTGGGGTTGGAAGGTACGAGAGTATTTATAGTCATTGTCCAATACCCCTGCCAAGCTACCCAAGACTCTATAACCCCACCCGGTAGATCATCAGATGCAGCATTCTCCACCTGACCTCAACATTCTGAACATGACTATAAATACTCTCGTACCTTCCAACCCCAGGTAGATCCGTGTGTGACTTGAAAAAGCCCACTGTGTGGGTGAAACGTTGTCAATAAAGGATCACATTATACTGCATTTGTGTTTATATTTCCATTGTGTCGGTATTTTAGACCATTTATTTCCACTGTTACTAGATGATGGTTCAGGAAGAACTGAAATGTCAAGTTTCCTCTTCAAAGTTTGATTATTTGTGTGAGGACATTAAATCATTTAGATATTCCTCCATGTTACTTCTCCACAGTGGCATGTGTTAACATTTACCCTCAGGTGTTTTACTGGTGATCTTTCCATTTAATAAAATATGAATAAATTCTCTCTCTCGCGCGCACACCACCGGGTAGCTTTACGAAGTATTCGAGATGTAGCTCTGAGTTGTTAACTATGTTGTTTTACTTTCTATTGTATTTTTGTGAATCTTTTGTCATTGTTTTGTCAACGTATTTTGTCTTTCAATAAAATGTATATTAAATATAGGGGGTGGTAGTGGAAACCTTGAGTTTTCCCTGAAGCAAGTTTATTCTTTTCTGAGGATAAGGGTTCCCAGCACAGTTCTAGAGGTGGTACCTCTATATATATATATATATATATATATATATATATATATATATATATATATATATATATATATATATATATATATATATATATATATATATAGTTACCACATCTAGAAGTGTCCTAGGGACCCTCATCCTCAGAGAAAAGAATAAACTTGCTTCAGGGAAAACTCAAGGTTCTCCCTGAAGTAGTTTGAGAATTTTCTCCTACCACCCCCTTGGTGATCCAAAAAATAAGAAAAAACTTTGATCATTTAACACTTTCACCATCACTTACACATAATCACTGTTTTTGCTGAGGCGCTCAGATACGACAGTTCAGATCTCTCCAGTCAGTATCCCACACAGCTCCTTTAAAGTGCAGGCATTGTACTCATCACCTCCAGGACTCAAGTCCGCCTTACCGGTTTCCCTAATTCCCTTCACAATATATTACCCTGCTCACACTCCAACCGCTCTCAGAAAGTCCCAAAAACCATTCGTCTCCATTCACTCCTCACACTCTCACGCCCGCTTGCTGGAAGTTCAAGTCCCTCGCCCAGAAAACCTCCTTTGCCCCCTCCAGTCTTTCCTAGGACGACCCCTACCCCGCGTTCTTTCCACTACAGATCTGTATGCTCTCCAAGTTATTCTATTTTGTTCCATCATTTCTAAATTACCAAACCACCTCAACAACCCGTCTTTAGCCCTCTGACTAATACTTTTAGTAACTCCACACCTCCTAATTTCCACACTACGAATTTTCTGCATAATATTTACACCATACATTGCCCTTAGACAAGGACATCTCCACGGCCTCCAGCCGCCTCCTCGCTGCAGCATTTACAACCCAAGCTTCACACACGCCCATATAAGAGAGTACCAATATACTCTCATACATTCCCATCTTTGCCTCCATGTATAACGTTTTTAGTCTCCACAGATACCTCAATGCACCAATCGCCTTTATTCCTTCAATTCTATGGTTAACCTCATCCTTCATATGCATGCTAGTGAGTATCCATTGTATGTGCATGTGTAGGTGTGTGTGCACATGCATGTGTGCAAGAAGTGTTCACTGTTACCTGTCAAATGTAGCTATTATTCCCAACAGTAATCTTCCTAAAATTAAGCTGATCAAACATTCGGTACTTTACTGCTCTCTAAGTTATCGCTAGCAGCAGCAGCAGCACCAGCTTCTACGACAAACTGGCTGCAAACGTAGATTAAAGCGAATTTTCCTCGGCTCTCTAGACATACTGCACCAATTAAAATAGCTGGAACACTAAAAGTTTAATGAAATGGAAATGTAGCACGCTTATTTCTCAGTAACAAAACCAATTTGGACCCCTCCATAAAGCACAGGAATTGTCGGCGCAACTCGTTCTGCCGTATGATTTTTTCTTCATTTTTTTTTCGATTCGAGTGTTCTTCAGCGTTGATAGTTTATATTAAGTAAATTTACCAGTAAAAAAAAGATAAAAATTACGTATGTATATGAGCGAGATAAACTTTTATCTTGTCCTACGTCCCCCTGGAAGACTTTATATTATCATCTTTTATATTCACTGTTTTCTAGTTTCATGTTTTTTTAGTAAGTGAACTGACAAACCTAACGTATTAAGTAGTCTGCACTTGCGATGTATTTTGTTAAATAATAATAAGGCACAATACCTCTCGTTCTCTCGGTCCCGCCACCGTCTCGTATATATATATATACAGGCTCCTTTTCCTTCTGTTTGACTCGTTTTAATGATCCACGTCGGACCGAAACATCGTCATAGATTTCTTTCTCCTATGTGCAGGTTATTTATGTATTAAGCAAGAAAATCTGCGCCCCCTAGCGTCCTACTCTCGGTAATAACTTTGACAGATTTGTTGTTTGCAGTCGTCTTACTGCGATTTCGTGAGTCATTTTCCTGTGTTTGTAGCTTCCAGTGCTGCCTCCTGGATCACATTCCAACAGTCTACTAGCGTTATGCAGGCTACCGCTTTGTAATAATGAAATGACTTGAATTTGGAAATGTAAAATAGGGTGTTTATAATGTGGAAAAGAGCCTCGCAAATGTTAGTGTTCCGTGGACGTTTATCACAAGTGTCGTCACAGTATTGGCGTGAAGTAAAAGGTAAATAAATCTGTGTGTGATATATTGTGGTGATGCTCAGGCCGTAAGTTATATTTAGTATTAGTTTCGTGTTCGCGTAGGTTCTGGCAGTTTGGCAGACACACAGATTATGAGCAAACCATATGCAAAGTGAGAAATGGTATGGTGATACCGGGAACATGTGGAAAAACACATTTATTTACAGGTCCGGACATTTGTTATAGGAAACGTTTCGCCACGAGTGGCTTCTTCAGTCCTAAATACTGAAAAGCCACTCGTGGTGAAACGTTTCGTTTAATAAATGCCTTGAACTGTACAGAAGTGTCTTTTTCCAAATGCAAAGTATGTGGCCAGCCCTATGGTCACTACCTTGAACACTATGCGCTTAATTGTCCACTTACTGAAGAATACAGAGATAAATCTTATAATAACCTATACGATATGTCAAGATATATTCAGCAAATTTCCTCAATTTACTCGTAACAGATATGTGAACTGTAGATATAAATCCGGATGTACTCCTATAAACCCCTTTTGTGGCCTAGTTTCTAGGCCAGTTGTGTATCCATATGCTCTTTTGCTACCTTCCATAGGATGAATATTGAGTGGACAATAAACTAGGGTGGCTATATTTTAATCATAGCACTCACAGAAACATAGGATCCATTCGGATATCAGATCCTGAGGAAAGATCGAGGAAACAGGAATGGGGAAGGAGTTGCAGTGCTCATCAAAAACCAGCTAAGTTTTAACGAGAAGGAAGGAATATTTTAACTACCTGGACTGTGAAGAAATATTTTAGGATCTCTTCGATCTCAGTCTTTTTTGTTAGTTTACATTTGTAGCTTTTCTAACTCTGTTGATGCTGCCAAATCTTCCTTGTATATTTTACGTACGTTATTGTATCTTGTACGTAATCATTATATCACCACCGTATTTCTATCATCCACCGAGAATATCAGTGGTATATCCTTGGCGTTTTGCTCATTCATTTTCTCTCTCCCTCTCTCTCTCTCTCTCTCTCTCTCTCTCTCTCTCTCTCTCTCTCTCTCTCTCTCTCTCTATAAGGAGTGGAGCCCATGCTGTTTTTTCCTGCCTCATGGTGAGAGAAAGCGCATGACGTTTTAGATCACTAGACCACACAATCCTTGGATTGTGTAGTCTAGTGGTCTGTGTGATATAGTGGGTTCGACTCCTTGGGTAGTGCAGTGTTATTATTGATCAATATCACTCGCTCCGTGGGTACAATAATTATATATATATATATATATATATATATATATATATATATATATATATATATATATATATATATATATTTATATATATATATATATTTAAAAAATATTAAAGTACCACCTCTATAGCTGGAATGGGGACCCTCATCCTCAGAGAAGACAATAAACGTACCTCAGGGAAAACTCAAGGTTCTCCCTGATGCCTGAGCATCACCACAATATATCACACACAGATTATATATATATATATATATATATATATATATATATATATATATATATATATATATATATATATATATATATATATATATATATATGGGTGTGTTGGTAACGGTAACCCCCCTTATGCATGAAGAAAGGGTGTTAAAAAGTCGTGGTCCTTTAACACATATTGAGTTCTCTGTCACTGCATTCATCTCTCTCCGTCCTCTTCATCTCAGACATCATTTCAATGTTTAAAGACAGTTAAATGAGTGACTGATGAAGGCACCATAAACAGTGACAGTCTGAAGTAGTTACATGTTGACAGTTTCTCTGAACACGGCACAATATTTTATCACCTTTATCTTTTTTTTTTTTTGTCGTTTTGCTATGTTATATATTTTTTTCATGGACAGAGGATAATGTAACCTACCGTAGCCTAACCTAACATAACCTACCGTAGCCTAACCTAACATAACCTACCATAGCCTAACCTAACATAACCTACCGTAGCCTAACCTAACATAACCTACCGTAGCCTAACCTAACATAACCTACCGTAGCCTAACCTAACATAACCTACCATAGCCTAACCTAACATAACCTACCGTAGCCTAACCTAACATAACCTACCGTAGCCTAACCTAACATAACCTACCGTAGCCTAACCTAACATAACCTACCATAGCCTAACCTAACATAACCTACCGTAGCCTAACCTAACATAACCTACCGTAGCCTAACCTAACATAACCTACCATAGCCTAACCTAACATAACCTACCGTAGCCTAACCTAACATAACCTACCGTAGCCTAACCTAACATAACCTACCGTAGCCTAACCTAACATAACCTACCATAGCCTAACCTAACATAACCTACCGTAGCCTAACCTAACATAACCTACCGTAGCCTAACCTAACATAACCTACCGTAGCCTAACCTAACATAACCTACCGTAGCCTAACCTAACATAACCTACCGTAGCCTAACCTAACGTGACCTGACCTGACGTGACCTAGATATTTGCTGCAATCCGTATGTGATAAGTCATCACATGTTGTTAATCGGAGTTAAAACGATCAGTTGAGTTCTGTCACCAGTCACAATGCCGTGCTGACAAAATAACGCAATAAGAAAAAATAAACTCATTACGCTAACGCCATGAAGAATAGAATTTATTTTATTGTGGATAACAAATTTGAAGAGCGAATTATGTTTTCATTTTAACAGGGATCTACTGTTCTGGCCATTATAGGGAATGACAGCTGCTGACAGCTTCACGCGGGTGTAACTCTGATGAACACTGACAGTGCTGACGCATTACAAACGACTGTCAATCGACCAAACGACTGTCAATCATTAAAAATGGCTTGTTAAAACAGCAGTGACCCACGATGTTGTTTTATTGATGTTGAAGGTTCAGTTGGTCTTGGTACTGAGGTTCAGATGGTCACAGTTAAGACTGTAGTCTTAGTACTGAGGGTTCAGTTGATCACAGTTAAGACTGTAGTCTTGGTTATTGGTAACTACAAAATAGTAGGTTACCTGAAAGTCACTGTATGCATAATGGTTTGTAAGTTAATTTGCAATAACCGATATGTCTCTCATATGCGAAGGGACTCAAGTTGGATTCCCGAGCCAGGCGATACTTCAGAACACGTCTCCTCTCACTTGTTTTCAGTGTTCACCTAACGCTAAGTAGGTACCTAGGAGTTAAGTGTACTAAATAGGTCAAAATAAGGTTACTGGCTTATTGTGGGTTTTACTACCCGCGTTCTGTGGGTTATACTACCCGCTCTCTCTACTCTTCTCCACTTACTTTCTCAGCACTTTCACCAGCACCCTCTCTGCTTTTCTTCTGTCTGGGCTTTCTAATTTTTTTCCCCGTGTTTCTTCAGCTCTTTATCCATATTCTCTGCTGCACTTGTATCCACTCTTGTTCTCTCCCTCTACATTCTTATTCCCGTGCTGTTCTCGTTTTTTCCTCCTGCACATGTTTCCTCTAATACATACTTTCGTCTCCTTTACTCTTGTACCCACTCAGTTTATCACCTTTTTTTCTTGCTCCCATGCTTTCTAAACTTTTACCAACGCTCTTTCCGCCTTCTACTTTCTCTTTCTCCTCTCTTCTCTTATACTCCTCTCTACACTTATTCTACCCACTCTTTTTAAGCTCTTAAAACTGCTCTCACTTCCTACTTGTATTGTTTCTGCAACTGGAATATTAAGAGATGTTTTGAAAGAGCACAGACCCACGAATATTTCATAACAATAATAATAATAATAATAATAATAATAATAATAATAATAATAATAATAATAATAATAATACAGAATGGTTACATAAGCCAGAGAGCTTTTGGAACAAAAATAAAAGGTGTGACAGGGCGCTCAGAAATATTCAAAGATATATAAAATGCATTTAACCCGAGTCACATGCAAATTAAAGGAAGGAGAGCTAAGGTACCGAGTTATTTGTCAGCGAGTGGACAGATATGTAAATACCGTAATAGCTGGGAGAGGGGGAGGCTGTGTATAACGTGTAGCTACGACAACTGCCTCTGAGCCGGTGGCACTCACGCAGTGGTATTAAAAATAAATGATGTGTAGGTGTGATATATAGTAGAACAAGAGGGAACGAACCAAAACACACACACACACACACACACACACAGTGAAGAGGCGGGACCAGGAGCTGAATCTCGACTCCTGTAACCACAATTAGGGGGGTACAACTAGGTGAGTACGTACACACACACACACACACACACACACACACACACACACACACAAGTTCATGGAGCAGGGAGAGGGAACTAGTAGCGACCAGTGAAGAGGCGGGGCTGGGAGCTATGAATCGACTCCTGCAACCACAATTGAGTACGTATACACACAGACACACACACACACACACACACACACACACACACACACACACACACACACACACACACACACACACACACACACACACACACACACACACACACGAACGTATTTCTCGACTTTATATGCAATCACGAATAGTCGAACAGATCAGAGACCGACCTTAATTACCGTAGGGAGGATCTAGCCTCTACCACTCCTTGAGCTGAATGATCCATACGGGTTTAGCGTATAAAGTACACTAAATTCTATAGCAGTGACGGGTTTCAAGAGTTTTCCCTATCCCGTAGCCCGGCCCTAGACCAGTCTTGTCGTCGTGAATGAGGAGGTTCCATGCAGCATACTCGAAAGAATATCTTCACATAAGCCGTGTGCACTCTGTATTCCCGTCCGTGTGGTTGGAGGGGTTGAATCTCAGCTCCTGGTCCTATCTATTAACCTGCCGGATGCAGGTGAAGCATGTGACGACGTTTCGGTCCGACTTATTTGCGTAGGCCCTGTCATACCTATTCTTAAAACTATGTATGGACTCTGCCTATACTTCCTCCAGGTTATTTCACTATAGGATCACCCTCTTTCTAAAGAAACATTTCGTGATATCTCTGACAGATTTGTGTCTTTATCATCCAAGTGTGTCCTCGTGTATCGTTCCCTTCCTCTTGATCAGTCTATCCATGTCCACCCTATCAAACCCTCTGAGTATTATGTATGTCATTATCATGGCTCCCTTGGTTCTAATTTCGTCAGGTTTAGTTCATTTAGCATCTCATAACTCATTTCCCTTAGCGATAAGATTACTCTTATTACATATCTATGTGCTTTATGAGGAGTGTCCAAGCTGGTGCTGCGTACTCTAGTATAGGCCTAACATATATCGCATATTGAGCCCAGAATGACTCTGCTGAGATTCCTATAAGCTAGTCTTAAGAGCATTCACTGCTAAGGTTATTTGGTTGATATGTGACTTTGAAGACATATTTGGCACTATGTTCATCCATAGGAGGCCTGGTCACAGACCGGGCCGCCGGGGCGTTGACCCCCGTTTTTAAATCACTTGTGCTACCTAGGCTGGAATACTGCTGTACCTTAACATCTCCATTCAAGGCAGGTTAAATCGTAGATCTAGAGAATGTCCAGAGAACCTTTACTGCACATATCAGTTCCATCAAACACCTTAACTTCTAAGAACGCTTGGAAGCACTTGACTTATATTCCCTGGAACGCAAGTGAGAGAGATGCATCATAATCATCTCTTGGAAGATCCTCGAAGGACTGGTCTCTGCTCTACACACACAAATCACTACCTACGAAAGCAAAAGACTTAGCAGGCGATGCAACATATGCCCAATGAAAAGTAGGAGCACCTTTAGTACACAAAGAGAAAACACAGTAAGTGTCCGGGGCCCATGACTGTTCAACAGCCTCCCACCAGCCACAAGGGGAATTACCAATAGTCCCCTGGTTGTCTTCAAGAGGAAGCTGGACAGATACCTAAAGTCAGTACCGGATCAGCCGGGCGGCTGTGGTTCGTACGTCGGACTTCGTGCGGCCAGCAACAACAGCCTAGTTGATCAGGCCCTGATCCACCGTGCTCTCCACGTCAGCCACAACCACCAAGTCGTACTCTGGTGGAGTAGCTCCAAGGTTTGGAGGATAATCTGTTGGGAGATCGTGCTTGTATATAGTTTTAAATTCATGGAGCACAGTGGTTGCCATTTTTACCTTCTGTTCCTATGAAGCGTTTCCCGAAATGTTGCTGGTGTGCCTGTATGCATATACGTACGTGTCAGGATTATGCATATAACATCAGCATAAATAAACATTTATGTATATTCGTGAGTGGCCGCGATTTCGCCGTGGTTACAATGCTTGTAACTTATTTTAACCACAAAAATAAGTTAGAAAGTTTGGATTGTCTTCAGTTTTGCAGTGTTTATACTGATATAAAGTGTAGCAGGAGTGTAATTTATGCAGAAAATCACGACAGTCATAAAATCACTTCAGGAATCGTCTTGTCTGAGAGTGAAAAGTGGTAAAAGTGAGGTGTGGGCTTCTGTGAGTAACTGTATAGGAGATGAGCAGTAACAGCCGGATAGAGCGGACCTCTTATCTCTTTTCAAGTACCAGTACTTAGAGAATTCTTACACTTATACTTTCTCACTATCAGTATTTAGGAAGAATCTTACCTTTGTCCTTTCCCAATATCGATATTTAAGTAAGATCTTACACCTGTCTTTGATCACTATCAGTATTTAAGGAACTCTTACACTTGTACTTTCTCACTATCAGTATTTAAAGAAGATCTTACACCAGTCCTTTCCAGCTATCAGCATTTAGGGAAGATCTTACACCTGCCCTTTCCTGCTATCAGTATTTAGGGAATATCTTACACATGTCCTCTCTCACTATCAGTCCTCTCACTCCAGTCCTTTCTCATTATCAGTATTTAGAGAAAATCTTACACCAGTCCTTTACAACTATCAGCATTTAGGGAATATCTTACACTTGTCCTTTCTCACTATCAGCATTTAAGGAAGATCTTACACCAGTTCTTCCCAACTACCAGCATTTAGGGAAGATCTTACGCCTGCCCTTTCCTGTTATCAGGAGTTAGGGAAGATTTCCCTACCTTCCCTACAGCAGCATTTAGAGGAAAACTTACATTGCAGCAGCAGCATTTAAGACAAAATCTAGCTATTAACTTGGAGAATTTAGGTAAGAATTCTCTACCCTCTCAGTAACCTCATTAGTGAAAGAACAGCCTTCTTTCCCTTTCCTCTCAGTAGCACCATTTCCCTTTCCTCTCAGCACTATTTCCCTTTCCTCTCAGTAGCACCAATAATGACTAATACTCTTCATTTTTTTGTAAGTAATGTAGCGTTGGTAACTTAAGAAATTGGAGCATAAGCAGAACAACGAAAGGAGGAGCAGGAAATTGGCATTAAGGTGAGAGCAGTTGCAGCAAAGTAACGAAAACAATAGTGACAATAGAAGCAGTAGTGAAAACAACAGTAGTTGCAGTAGCAACTGTAACAGCAAAAGTAACAAGGGCAGTAGCAAGGAAGAAGCAGGACTAGAATAAATTTTGAGAACTGGTTGCTACCAATTTATATTGCAGGGGTTGGTTAGTTTACGCGCTGTATAAAAGATCGTTCAGTTAATAGGTCGTTATCTGGGGGTGACAAACGTGCTATAAACTGTACACAGAGGAAGAAAGGGTGGAGATGAGAAGGACCGGGAGGGATGAAGAGGGCAAGGCATTAAAAAGAAATGAATGAGAGAGGAAGGGAGAGAGGAAGATGAGACGGAATTGTGGAGGAGTTAGGGAACTAGAAAGGCAGATAAAGGACTGACATGATACAAGGAAGAGATAACACTTAACATACAGGATGGAGAACATGATATTCTCTCGCGCCACATTTTTTAATACACGATTTCCTATCAATATCAATTTCATCCGTCAGGCACTCGGAGCTACTGACTTTTAATGATTTTTTTTTAAGCTGTACAAGTACAGCAGGGAAATTATCACTTTCCAGTGACACAAACGAACCTACACGGATAAAGTCAAAAATAATATTTATATAAGAACAAAAACATCAGAGCGCTGCATGAGTAGTAATATTCGATGTTAGACGACGATTTACATAGACGGAGAGCCGGGTCACCATATGGAGAAGACCCGGGCCGGAAGTACCGGCGAATCTCTAATGAATGAATGAATAGACGGATTCTAATGTACAAAATTTTATTGAAGTTATGTTTTAATATCAATGAACTGGAATAAATAAGACGCCACAGCGCAAAAAGAAAACGTTATGAATGACAACGTATTACGGGATTTATCGATTTTTTCGATTCGGTGGAGAAAACGTGAAAGAAAATGTTTATGTACCAGAGATACGTGTAGGAGAGAGAGACGTAGCTGGCTGGTCGATTATATTATGTCTGTTATCATGTTGTTTGCCAAGAAAATTGTGCTAAGTATTTCGTACATCATGTAGCTTCCACATAGGAAAACTTCAGCACATCACCTTAGCAGATACCGTGAAAACTGACATAATATAATAGATCGATCGCATGCACCTCATTTTCTTTCCCTTACCCTGTTATAGAATATCAGTACCTCATATTTTTAACTGACTTCAATTCTTGTAAATCAAGCAATACGTTATAATCTATAACGTTTTCACGTTTTCACTTTACAAGCCTATGTAAACATAACGTTTTCCCCAAAATTCTGTCTCATACAGTACAATATATCTGCAAACTGGTCTGCATCTACTAACTTGGCTCTTCCCAGCAAAGACAGGACGGCTATCAAGATATATTTATAGCAGTACATCACTCGGCTTCTGGCCGAAAATTACCAGCAACATTCAGTAAACTGCTGCTGGTAGGATGGAGGGAAAGGAGTTTGCCATATTGCCCGAGGACAATTTTATTATGATCATAGCAGATTACACTTAACGAGGTCTTGTGCAGTAAAAGCCGTGTTTCTAATAATAGAAATCCCATGAGAGTTAGCTTTATGGCTATCGAGTTGGCTAGGGTACGTTGTGCGGAGCCAGCCCGGATTTCTTAAGTCACTCCCACGTAGTTGAGACGGTTTTATATCTCAGGAAGTTGCGTTTGCTCTTGCGAAACTCTGCTGGAAGAAAACCTTCGAAGTTTCCGTGAATGATGCACCGTCAGGGGGATACTTAATGATGCCATCATTGCCCTACTGAAGTCTCCCACCTTAGGTTGATGGACTTAACACTATGTGACCTAAACTGTGTGATGGAACATTGAGAGATGTGGATGCTGTCTACTGTATCTCTTTTGTGTGGAAATGAGTGGGTACCCTGTGACTCCAACTTCTGTTTGTGAATATAGAAGTCTTAGGTTGTTAATCCTTACACCATAGTTCTGTCAGGGGATTCCAGCCTCTATGGACAGGTATATGGTGGACTTCTCGTGGAAAAAATCTGAACTAGGGAAAGGGTAAGCTTTACTTATAAGCTGGAGTAGCGAGGAGAGGAGGGGACTGAAAGGTTGGGCTGTCGTGTTCCTGTGATAAATGGTTTTGAAAACCGATAGCTTGAAGAAATGAGACACTTATGCATCATATGAGAATCTTTAAAAAGATTTCCATATGTTGCATAAGTCTCAATTCTTCATGCCGTGTTCCTGTAGAGCTGAAGATTTAAACTGTTAGCGGAGGCTGGATTCTAATTTTGTAAGCAGTATTCTAGTCTGCCAAGTAGCCCTTTATTTTCCAGTGAACTCAATCTCTCTTAAAGTTAATATTTATCCTGAGTTGTATCCCTAAATAAAAAAAATATTAGATAATTGCCATTAAAATGTAATTCTATATTTTTTCAGCAATATCAGAGTAGCGTCTGTTTACTTTAGGACATGATAGTCGTATAATTTTTTCCAAGTGGCACTATGATAAAAATGTCTCAAGTGGAGTGCTGTTAATACAGTAATTTGAAGTGCGACTGTAAGGAAATTAGTCCCTTTCTGGGAACAGTAAGAGTGAAAGAATGGACCTGGTTCAGGTCCATAGCTTAGTGTTTGTTCCCACTGTGCAACTATTGTATAGAATAAGGCAGCAGCAACAGCAGCAGGCTGCTGATGTATTCACTGTCGCTACAAGAAAAATCATGCAACTTGACTTCTGATGAAGAATAAGACACTTCTGTACAAGTGTCTCACTCTACAACTTGTTGGTTTTCTAAGCCATTTACGGTATAGCCTGTTTGATCAGACCCTGGTCCACCATGAGGCCTGGTCTCAGACCGGGCCGCGGGGGCCAACGCCCCCGCGGCCCGTCAATGCCTACATCGGTGCTTACCATGCCTACATCGGTGCTTACCATGCCTACATCGGTGCTTACCATGCCTACATCGGTGCTTACATACCTACATCGGTGCTTACCTACATCAGTGCTTACATACCTACATCGGTGCTTACCATGCCTACATCGGTGCTTACATACCTATATCGGTGCTTATATACCTACATCGGTGCTTATATACCTACATCGGTGCTTACATACCTACATCGGTGCTTACATACCTACATCGGTGCTTACATACCTACGTCGGTGCTTACATACCTACATCGGTGCTTACCTACATCAGTGCTTACATACCTACATCGGTGCTTACATATCTACATCGGTGCTTACCATGCCTACATCAGACCTTTGTTTATTTACATCAATACTTGTTATAGTAACGTAATTTCTCACCATACAACTATACTCAGAATATCTCTACTACGTTTAAGGTTACACACAGAGATGTTTCTCGATGGAAATGCACTGAGTTGACTTTCATCCCCATTTTAAGAGCTAAAGTATTCTTGATTGGTAATGAACAGGTAGCTTGCAGCCTTAACGACCTTCGTGTGTTCGACTCACGAAATCGTAATGACACGATTGCAAACAAGCCATACCATGGGTGGAGTTTGAACCCGCGGTCAGTGTCTGGAGTTTTGAGACTTTCTGACCGAGGGTTCAAACCCCACCCGTGGTATGGTTTGTTTCGTGTATTCGGTAACCAACCCTAGAGTATATCTAAAGAGGGTATACCTGGATGGGTCAACGCCCCCGCTGCTCGGTCTGTGACCAAGCTTTGTGCCACTAATGGTCCTGATCAGCAACTACGACCCCACAAGTGGGCAAGACTTGTCAGGGACCACTTGTGCGGTCCCTAACCAAAAAACGACGCCCGTTGTTGTTGCCTCTGGATGGGCAGGAGTGGCGTCTGACGTGAATACACTATGACCGCCTGGATCGATCACATGTTTGTGTGTCCACGGTTTAACACCCACCCACTCCACCACTCTCCCCCACCCCACTCCACTTCTCTCTTCAACTTACCCCGCCCCGCCATGGCCACTATGTGGCCCTTCCCCACCATGGCCACTGTGTGGCCCCGCCCCCTGTTTTTCTCTCTTTCTCTCCGTCTCTCCCTTTTTTTTTTTTTTTTTTTACACAGCGTTTCACAAGGTTAAGGATCCCTAGCTTTATTGACAAGCTATTAACAGGTTAAGGATTCCTAACTTTATTGGCAAGCTAAGAGCTGTTACCTACATCAGCTCATTTGAAAGCATTTTTATTGTTATGAGACATATAAGTAGGGAACAGGATGAAGTTGGAGCCATCTGTGGGCCAGCATTTTCACTTGATCAACTGACGTTAACTCGTTGACATCATTATGCTGTACGAATGTGTTCCATACTCGAGTCATCCTGGATATATATGATCTCAGATGGAGTGATGTTCTGGAGAAGGGTACAGCCAGAGTGAAGTTGCTGCTTTCTGCCCGTCTTGTGGTATAGAAGCTTGCTTCACGCTTTCCTCGAAGTGGATCCAAGTAAGGCCACCCTCCACATCCCTCCTGTGTTCAAGGCTCTGCTGAAATGACATCTATCCAGATTCTCTCTCGCTCTCACTAACTCACAGATCATAGGAGGTCATCCTACATCAGTTACTACATGAAGAGGCAGTCCGCTACAGGCAATATGGTCAGAAACGAGCATCTTATGGTCTCTGGTCTTTGGTCTCTAGTCTTAAAGGAGGCATCTTAGTATTACGCAGCCCAAGAGTACAAGGAGATTCCTTGTTCCTTTCTCTCCCATCCCTCAGATCAAATCTGATTATTTTCCATGACCCATACATGTGTAACGCTTCCCATGAAAAAAATATGTGGGCTAAAACTTTAAAAAAAAATTATTTGCACTTCAATCTTTTTACTAAATATGGTGATAATAATTATTATAATAATCATAATGTAACTGAACTCTGTCTTCAATAAAGGCAACGTCAGATTTTGTTAAAACCCGACACAATTCATCGGCTCGTTGCCCAATTATGTCCAGTCCGTTTCTCTGTGGCCGAAATAGAGTAAAAAAAAATTTTTTTTTTTAATTATTACTATAAAAAGCGGAAAATCCTTTCATGGTGTAGCTGTCCACGGGATTCCTTTGTGGGTCTTAGTGATTAGTGTGAAGCTCGGCTTTTGTTGATTTTTGTATCGTCTTTTTTTTTTTTTTTTTTTTTTTTTGCGGAAGGAGGGTTATTGATGTTGGATTTTCTTTATCCAGTATAGTTTTGTGTGGGTTTTATATACACTTAATTTCTCTATTAACGATGCGTTACTTTTTTTCTTATGCAATTAGTACTGAGTTGCAAATTCTGGCCTCTGAAGGGTATTGATAGTTAGCTTCTTGGCCTTTTGAGGGTGCTGAGTTGCAGCTGCTGGTCGTCTTGAGAGCTTTGAGTTAAAACTCTTGTGTGTTAAGCTTCAGCTTATTAAATTCTTGGGGAAAGGGGGAAGGAACGCTAAAGCTCTACGAATATTTATTATTATTATTATTATTATTATTATTATTATTATTATTATTTAATTCTGCTCATATTCACTTTAAATTCATACAGTCAGGAATTATGAATCGACCCCTGCAACCACAAGTAGGTGAGTACACACACAAACACACACTCTCTCTCTCTCTCTCTCTCTCTCTCTCTCTCTCTCTCTCTCTCTCTCTCTCTCTCTCTCTCTCTCTCTCTCTCTCTCTCTCTCTCTCTCTCTACTTCTGCTTTGGATCATATGAAAAAAAAATAATCTTTCATTGACTGTCAGATAAACGTAGATCTTTAAAGAGAAGCTTCATTTAATACTCCAGCCCGCGGGTTCAATCCCGGCCGGGGGTATGGTTTATTTGCAATCGTGTCATTACGATTTCTTAAGTCATGTTGACGGCAGTGAAGGGACTTGAGCTAGAGTTCGTCACGGCCACGCTAGCTGGAGATTCGTCTGTAAAAACTTGCATTTGTGGTCACAGAGGTGCCTGTGCTAACTTTCCTATGGTGTAGAAATATACCTAGTTGGATGAATCTTATTGTGGCTAGCTGGTCTAGTGGCTAGCGCGACGGGCTGGAGTTTTGAGACTCTATGACCGCGGGTTCAATCCCGGCCGGGGGTATGGTTTATTTGCAATCGTGTCATTACGATTTCTTAAGTCAAGTAATATAAGTGTGGCCGGGGTGACGGAAGCCAAGCACAACGTTTAATCACATTATTGCAGCACACTGCGCTCGGGAAAGACCAAATCTTCACTCTTGATGCCTCGAGTCTCACCTCTTAGGGAAGATCAAATTTTTTCATTCTTTTGTTGCTCTCTCTTCAACCCAGCCTCCCAGGGACGGACAGATCTTTATCCTATGCTTGATGCCTTGCTTCTCAACTCTCAAGAAAATCAAATCTATATTCTTCCCTTGTAGGGTAAATGGACACAGGTGCCACTAATTAGACACTGTATCTACGTTTCGCTCACCAGGAGCTTTATTGAGTCTAAACCGATGCTACGTGGATACAGTGCATACGAAGGAGATGAAGGAAGGTGACTTAAAGACTAAGCCTTCTTGAAGATAGTAGTAATAGTAGTAGCAGTACTGGGTAAGGCAGTAGTAGTGTGTGAACCATTTAAAGCAGCAGTCTTTGACTTACGTAGCATAATAACACGATTGCAAACAAACCACGGAACGTGGCCTGGAGATTTACAACTCGCCATAGGCTCAAATTCCACCCGTTCTGTGGATAGTAATCTTTAGTTTTTCCATAATTTCAAGTGATAGAGTTGTGTACTTTGAGAAGGATCCATGCTCTGTTTCATAGGGAAGATCAAATCGTTACTCTCTGCTTGATGCCCTGCCTCTCATCGCTTAACCTAATTCTTCACTTTTCCCCTGTTTGTATTAATGCTGGAAAACCGTTATTAAACAAAGGTTTGAAGCTACCCTCTTCTTTCCTGTATTAAATCTGATAATCCTCCATTCTCACAAATATTATTTTGAGTTTAAATTATTATTATAATTAATATTATTAAGAATTTTATCCATAAGCGTTGTACATAACCAGGGGAATGCAAGGTAATAAGGTTTGATTCATATCTGCACTTAGCCTACAAAATTGTTTGCCATCGTGATGACACTTATCTTGCGACACTGAGCTTGACTCTGTTACTGACTCCATATTTTCACTGATGGCACCTGACTCTCGTATTGACTTGAACAACGAAGTCATTGCAGAAGCTTGGTATAGACACTCAAAAAATCAGAGGAATTAATGTAGAATTCTAATTTATTTCATCACACACATTGAATAACTCCTTTATGATAACGTTGATAAATTATTAAAAGGAAGTGCCCTGAGGAAATGAGTTTAACACATTATTGACGTATCTGTGTCTAGCATTATAGATAACATTAGAGAAGTAAATATAAGTGAATGTTAAAGTTAATTATAGATGCACTCAGGCTTCTAACTACATTTCTAAGATAACATGAGCGTAGATAATCACGTGTACGGAACAACTTAGTGTGAACAGACAGATGTTGTAGCAGCCAGGCTGAGGCTTTGTTACAAGCAACTCTACCTAAACTAAATGCAAAGTATGTAGTCAGTCTTATGGCAGCTTTCTTGAACAATGTGTACCTTATTATCCATTTATTGAGAAATGTAGAGCAAGACGATATTATAATCTATGTGATATATCAAGGTATCTTATTAATGAATGAAAATAAAAAAAGTAGACAGTAGCTCGATTTGCAGCGCACTCAGGTCACATATTGAAGTCTGTGGTTCGATCCCCGGTATGGGTGGGAACGTTAGGGCCTGTTTACTTAAGACACCAGGTGTCCTTGTTGAACTATCAGTAAAATGGGTACCTGGGTGTTAGTCGACTGGTGTGGGTCGCATTCTGAGGACAAAATCATCCTAATTTACCCAAAATGCTTTGCTCATCCAGAGACTTTCTGTATAGTATGTCACTGATGTTGCCTAGGTCTGTATAAGTTGTATCAAGTATTTGTAGAAATTATTATTATTATTATTATTATTATTATTATTATTATTATTATTATTATTATTATAAATTGCAATAGAAACTACAAACTCCAGATATAAATCCAGATGTACTCCGATTAACTCATTCGGGACAGCTTCTAAGCCTTGTGTGTATATATATATATATGCTCTTGCGCTACCGTCCTCGGGATGGATATGGATTGAAATTATTGTGTATCCATATCCATCTCTGCGGTAAAAGTTAAGCTGATCCAATCACATTAAAAGACTTCAACGTCTCTAAATACAAACATTTATCTCTCTTAATAAATCCATTTGCTTGAGGTAAAAGGCCACAGCCTGACACGGAAATAAACAAGCTTTCATTGTTGATCAAGTCTCTACTTGTTTGAATGTGTGAATGTGTTTGCGGATGCCGGCGTATTTGTTTGAATGTGTAAATGAGATGGAAATGTGTTTGTTTACAAATGTAAAGCCTTCGACTTCCATTCATTATTCACAGAACGTCTCTCTCTCAGGTGGTGTGGCTTTGTTGTAGTGTGGCTTTGTTGTAGTGTGGCTTTGTTGTAGTGTGGCTTTGTTGTAGTGTGGCTTTGTTGTAGTGTGGCTTTGTTGTAGTGTGGCTTTGTTGTAGTGTGGCTTTGTTGTAGTGTGGCTTTGTTGTAGTGTGGCTTTGTTGTAGTGTGGCTTTGTTGTAGTGTGGCTTTGTTGTAGTGTGGCTTTGTTGTAGTGTGGCTTTTGTGTAGTGTGGCTTTGTGGTAGTGTGGCTTTGTTGTAGTGTCTTTGTTGTAGTGTGGTCTTGTTGTAGTGTACCTTTGTTGTTGTGTGGCCTTGTTGTAGTGTAGCTTTGTTGCAGGGTGTCTTTGTTGTAGTGTGGCGTTGTTGTAGTGTGCACTTGTAGTGTGCACTTGTTGTAGTGTGCACTTGTTGTAGTGTGGCCTTGTTGTAGTGTAGATGTGTTGCAGTGTGGCTGTGTTGTAATGCTTCCATTTGGCAAAGGCTCTTGTCGATAGACACGTCATTTTTTTTTCAGTGTGTGTACTCACCTAATTATGATTGCCGGGGTCGAAACTCAGCTCCTGGCCCCGCCTCTTCACTGGAGTGTGTGTGTGTGTGAGAGAGAGCATGTGTGTATGTGTGTGTGTGTGTGTGTTTAGTAAAGCCTTCCTTTAACCAAGTTCTTCTTAGTTTCGTCTGGATTCCATAGTATATTCTCACCCGGTAGAGAGAAACTCATTAAGAGATTGAGCGAAGGTTAATGAACCCGAGTGAAGGGTAGCGACTCCCCAGGCAAAGGGTAATGACCACGAGAGAAGGGTAATGACCTCGAACGAAGGGTAATGAATACCAACAAAGGTTAATGATGAGCAAAAGTTAATGACCCCGAGAGAAGGGTAATGACCCCGAGCGAAGTATAATGATCCCGAACGAAGGGTAATGATCCCAAACGAAGGTTAATAACTCACAGTGAAGGGTAATAACTGTGAGCGAATGCTAATGACTCTGAGCAATGGCAGGTAGTGAAACACTGTATGGTCCTAAAATATATCGCTTTATGAGTTCACCTAAATTTCAGAATTATTAATGTGCTGTTATTAAACAAAGTCGTGAGATTAGCGATAGTATCATGTATATGCACATTATGTATACGCGTTTATATATATATATATATATATATATATATATATATATATATATATATATATATATATATATATATATATATTTATATTTATATATATATTAATATTGTAACCACGAACGAGTGGTACTGATCAATAACAACACTGCGCTAGCGAAGGACCCGAACCCATGTCGTACTTGCCCGCCATTGTAAGCGAGAAGTACATGACGCCTTAAACCACAAGACCACCCAATCCTACAAGAACCAAGCACACAGCACAGCACAGCGCTTTTGTGTTTTACCTTGGCTCGAGGACATGCGGAGGTGTGTGAAAGCTCCCACACCACCATATGTCCTCGGGCCAAGGTAAAACACACAGCTCTGTCCTTGTAGGACTGGGTGGTCCTGTGATTTAAGGCGTCATGTAGTTCTCGCTCGCAGTGGCGGGCAAGTACGACATGGGTTCGCGTCCTTCGCTAGCGCAGTGTTGTTATTGATCAGTACCACTCGTTCGTGGTTACAATAATAAATAAATAAATAAATAAATATATATATATATATATATATATATATATATATATATATATATATATATATATATATATATATATATATATATATATATATATATATATACGCTTAATTCGCAAACAGGGGAAATTATTTACGTCGACAGCAGGACTCGAACCTGCTAACTCTATATCAGAGTTCACAGTACTTTACCACGAGACTAGACCTGCGCAGGTAGCAGACTTAATGACCAATACTGAAGTCTGTCCTGGTCTTCCTTTAATCTCCGAGTTTTCTATGGTATAAGTTTACCTTATTTAACGTTGTCCACTCACTGGTTATGTAGTGCTTTCTCGTCAGGCATGTCATTGAAGTATATGAAAAACAGTACTGGAACCTTGTGGTACACTCTTCGCCAGTCTTGTCCATCTTGACAGCTCCGATCATCATTGTCTCCACCTCAGGTATTCCTTGATTTATTGAAGGATATTATTCCTGCTGTCTCTTCCAGTTTGTAGACTACTTGTTGTGAACAGTGTCGAATGATCTAGTCCTGAATTATACACGTCACCCCTCCCTCTGTTTTTTTTATTTATTCTATTTTCCTATCGTCCAACTCTGGAAGGTTTGAGAGACAGGATTTGCCCTCACTAAGCCAGTGTTGGTTGTCATGTGTGTGTGTGTACTCACCTATTTGTACTCACCCTTTTGTGGTTGCAAGGGTCGAGTCAACTTCTGGTCCCCGACTCTTCGCTGGTCGCTAATAGGTCCACGCACTCCCTGCTCCGTGAGCTTTATAGTGCCTCTTCTTAAAGCTATGCATGGATCCTGCCTCCACTACATCACTCTGCAGATTGTTCCACTTCCTGACAACTCTATAATTGAAGAAATACTTCTTAACATCCTGTGACTCATCTGAGTTTTCAATTTGCAGTTGTGACCCCCTTGTGGCTATCCACCTTATCAATTCCTCTCAGTATTTTATATGTCGTTATCATGTCCCCCCATCCCTCATGTCCTCCAGTGTCGTCAGGTTGATATCCATTAACCTCTCCTCGTAGGACATTCTCCTCAGCTCTGGGACTAGTCTTGTTTTAAACCTTTGCACTTTTTCTAATTTCTTGACATGCTTTGTGTGTGTGTTTGTGTGTGTGTGTGTGTGTGTGTGTGTGTGTGTGTGTGTGTGTGTGTGTGTGTGTGTGAGAGAGAGAGAGAGAGAGAGAGAGAGAGAGAGAGAGAGAGAGAGAGAGAGAGAGAGAGAGAGCGTGTGCGTTTGTGCGAGAGCGTACGTGCAACATTTTGTAAAATGCAGCAGGCGATACCAAAGGTTTAAACTAGGATTACAGAAGTAACTAAATTTTACCCAGAGCCGGGGTCAATAACGTTTATGTATATCACTGTACTTAATCCTGCAAGTACACTTCTTCACACTGTACGTATACGTGCCCCAGCATCAGTACATATGATGGTCCACACTGTGTGTCGTGTGCTCGCGCCAAGGCAGGTAGAAATATAAAAAAATGTTAAAACAGCAAGGAGAGTGAGTTGGAGGTACGGATTGACTCTCTCCCCAGCAGCTTAGCTCAGCCTTGTGTTAATCTCCCCTACCTTTTACTCCGTTTTCTCCTATTCCTCTCTCAATTTATTTTGTGTACTAGACGAGATGAGGCTTCCATGCCGGCACAGAGTACTGTGCCTGAATTGTTGAGATTTCAGAAGGAAGTTCATCGAGTTGTCAACATTGCTCGCATGTACCCACATACATGGCATAAACCTTTATAACAGATACCGAAAAACATGTAAGCAAACACTAGCCAAAGTATCAAGTACCCAGCAACACAGGAGTCACATGATTCCATTGTCTACCCGTCCTCGTCCCCATATGCCATTCTTCAGGTCACGATGTGTCACTCACACCTCACTCTCCGCCTATATATACTGTCTTTTTAACTTATGTATGTTAGAAGTGATCAGGGTTCTAGGACTGAAACGTTTTCTAATAACTATGTCCTAGTGTTTGCTAAAGTGTTTTTCTAAACTAGCCCGAATATATACAGTGGACCCCCGCATAACGATCACCTCCGAATGCGACCAATTATGTAAGTGTATTTATGTAAGTGCGTTTGTACGTGTATGTTTGGGGGTCTGAAATGGACTAATCTACTTCACAATATTCCTTATGGGAACAAATTCGGTCAGTACTGGCACCTGAACATACTTCTGGAGTGAAAAAATATCGTTAACCGGGGGTCCACTGTACTCGCCTAGTTGTGTATAAAGGAAGGAGTCAATATTCCTGGTCCTACCTGCTTATTATCGACTAAAATGTGTGTAGAGAGCCTAGGATAACCCAAAAATGTCACACAGAGTTACTTATTTACATTGGTGTAAATTGAGTCCTTTGGGCTTTACTGATTCGTGATTTCCGGGTCCCAGTCGAATCCCCATTTTAAAATGGGTTTAATGTTTGCCTCCCCCATCTCTTGGTTTATAACCTTCAACTTAATTCCACCAGAGTGCAAAAACTGTGTCGTAAGATCACTGTGGCTCATCTGCGTCCTTGCTCTGCTCTAGAATAACTACCAACAACCGTAATAACGCGATTGTAAATAGCTTGTGGAACGTGCAGGGTTCGAAGTCAAAGGCCCCCAGCAGTGCAGACTCTGGCACATGAAGTGATCAATTTATATGTTTTAGGTTCCATCATTTCCCTGCGTAATTTACCTATAACTAGGTATAATCTGCTATGTACTTTCATATAACACGATTCTGAGTACCCCTCTGTATTTCTTGTAGAATTCTTAGGATACTTACATTGCCCTCCTTAAGTCTCCAAGCTCAGGGTGACAGATGTCAAAACCTTGCGTGAGCTCCGTCTTGCGTGATGGAATATTTCAGAGAAGCTATTACAAATTTAACATATTGTCGGTAATTCTACCAACATCATTACCTTGATGCTAGTACAAGGCGCTTCATCTGAGGCAGAGGAGGGCAGCTCTAATTCCTTGCAACAAAACTAATTACCTTGCATTCCCCACGAGCCGTGACCGATGTAAGAGTGGAAGAATATTTTTTAATGAATACATCTACAGTGTGCTGCTACCCTAAGCAGTTTGTTGCAAGGAATTAGAGCTGCCCTCCTCTGCCTCAGATGAAGCGTCTTGTACTAGTATCAAGGTAATAATGTTGATAGAATTGCCGACAGTATGTTAAATATAATGACACAAGTGCAACTATTGTGATATTTTTGCCAAAATAAAATGTCTCACTAGCTGAACTTGTGTCGTTTTACCTAACATAGCGTCAAGGTATTCTTGAGGGACCCGAAAAAATAATAACCCAGGATAACCCAAGAAAGCTTAGCAATGTGATTTATTACCTTCGGGTTCTATGGGCCTTCTTCTCCAGCATGCGAACCACAGTGATCGTATAAAACCCAGGTGCCTATTTACTGCTAGAGAAATAGGTACAGTAGGCGTTGAAAATAAATGGTATAAAATACCGACACAATGGAAGCATAAACACATATGCAGTTTAATGTGATCCTTTATTGACAACGTTTCGCCCACACAGTGGGCTTTTTCAAGTCACACACAGATCTGTGTGTGACTTGAAAAAGCCCACTGTGTGGGCGAAACGTTGTCAATAAAGGATCAAATTAAACTGCACATGTGTTTATGTTTCCATAGTAGGCGTAAAGAAAGAAACACGGATCCTTGCAGTATTTGAGACACACAATAGACACAGGAACTTTTATATATGTTCATTCTTGTTCGTGTTGCCTTCACCTCACTCTCACTCCCATTTCTCTTTTCTTTTTTCTCCCTCTCACTCCCATTTCTCTTTTCCTCTCACTCTCGCTCCCATTCCTCTTCCTTTGCCTCACTCTCATCCCCTTTCTTCTTCCTCTGCTTCACTCTCATCCCCATTCCTCTTCCTCTGCCTCACTCTCATCCCCATTTCTTACAGTCCCAGCCTTCCCTATCTGACACCTAAGTAATTGCCTGCTGTAATCGCTCTCATAAAAGTGAAAGAATGGAACATTATAGGTCCATCATACGTCTTATTTCACACGTCTTACGGTAGATCAATAGCCGATTACGTCCAAATTTTCAACAATAAAATTTGCTGGGATTTTCTCATTTTCTTACATTTTTAGTTTCCCCAATCACTTTTATTTTTAAGTGTACTTATTGCTGTCATTCGTTATATTATGGTAAGTATTTTTCTTCAGGTATTATGATTGGTGATATTAGTTAGCAGCTGTGAAATTGGTGACAAGGAAAATTTAGATAGACTGTTGCTACCACCTCTTAGATTGTCGTGTGTGAGTTTGTCTTTCTAAGCGTGTCTTGCGGATGGTATTAGCTGCTAGTGTGTGTGTGTGTGTGTGTGTGTGTGTGTGTGTGTGAGAGACAGAGAGAGAGAGAATGAATAAGCTTCTGCCCAAGAAAACAGACGGACACCAATCGTACACTGACTCTGCCCTTCTCCAGAACATCCAATCATCTGAGATCATTTATTCCTAGGATGTCTCTTGTCTGGATCATGTTTGCACAGCACAATAACATTAACGAAATAAAGTCAGCTGACCACATGAAATTGCTGGCTCACAGATGGCTTCAA
This sequence comes from Cherax quadricarinatus, assembly GCF_038502225.1. Lineage (NCBI taxonomy): Eukaryota > Metazoa > Arthropoda > Malacostraca > Decapoda > Parastacidae > Cherax > Cherax quadricarinatus. Next base: position 6,208,609 of record NC_091360.1, on the reverse strand, counting down.
CTTCATCTTTTTCCCAATGTATATGTCTCATAACAATAAAAGGGCTCTCAAATAAGCTGAAGTAGGTAAGAACTCTCAGCTTGAATATAAAGTTAGGAATCCTTACCCTAACTTTGCAAAACCCTGTTTAAAGAGAGAGAGAGAGAGAGAGAGAGAGTGAGAGAGAGAGAGTGTGAGAGAGAGAGAAACTGACACACCTACGTAATATTGGAAATAACACTTGCTTTTAAATATAGCCTATAAAAATATTGGTAAAAGCTATCAGGGTTAAGTGGATAAAATACCTGGAGGGTAAAAACTTAATAACAAGTAAACAATCCTGTTACCTATCTCCAAATTTCAGGCTATCAAATCTATTAAGTTGTTCCGATAGACTCGGTGAAATTGTTCAAATTGGAATAAATGGGTTGATGTAATTATTTGAAGTTTAAGAAAGCTTTTTCGATAAAAAATTCCTATAAAAGACTAATTTGGAAAATGCCAAATATAAGAGGGGAGGGTTTGTGCTTGATAGATAAATGTTAAGTAATAAGAGGGATAATGTCACAGGTGGGGTACCACAAGGATCTGTACTTTTCTAATAATGATTTTAAGTTATATAAAAGACTTGCCATTGGAACAGAAATATTGCTGATGATGAAAGTAATCATAGGTGAAATAAAGAGTAAAAATCAATGTAAGTTACTACATGAAGACTTGGATAAATATAGGGATAGATAGATGAAATGGGAGAAATTAAATCAGTAAAAGTGAAGCAAACAGAATATGCAAGAGAATACTGAAAACATCGACTCAGGAAATCGCAATAACACGATTCCAAACAAACCATGGATCAAATGGGGGTTGAACCCCAAGACGAGTGAGATTTAGGACACGCTTGCCATGGCTTCAACCCCTCCCCCCCCACACACACACACCTGTTCCCTGACTTTTACTGAAAGTATCGGACAGAGAGTATAGTTTTTTTTTTAAATACGCACCGAAAGCTCATGCAAATGATCAGTTTGTTTGCTAAACTGACAGAATTATACAGTGGCTTTTAAAAATGTGAATGAAGAGATTTTGAAAAACCATTTACAACATAAATTGAAGGAAAAAAAAGACTCAACACAGTGACAGGAACAACACACAAGACCCGCACATAAATGTTCCAAGTTGGACTGAAACGTCGTCGTAAGGAAACTGAAATACGCAGCAACTGTGTTGTGCCCACAACTTAAAATCTGTGGATTAGTTAAGAAGTATTCAAAGAAGATCTACAAATTATGTCAATGCTAAAAAATAATAAGTCATGAAAAGTTTTTAAAACTAAAGACGACCAAGCTGGATGTTAGTTGGAGATGAGTTAACCACGTAGATAAAGATGGACTTCTTGGTAGATAAAGAAGACTTCTGGGTAGATAAAGAAGACTTCTGGGTAGATAAAGAAGACTTCTTGGTAGATAAAGAAGACTTCTAGGTACATAAAGAAGACTTCTTGGTAGCTTCAACAGAGTCGACAAAACGCCGCACTTGTAAACTGAGAAAGTGTAGAACATAAGAACATAAGAAAGGAGGAACACTGCAGGAGGCCTGCTGGCCCATACTAGGCAGGTCCTTTACAATTCATCCCACTAACAAAACATTTACCCAACCCAATTTTCAATGCTACCCAAGAAATAAGCTCTGATGTGAAAGTCCCACTCAAATCCAACCCTTCCCACTCATGTACTTATCCAACCTAGATTTGAAACTACCCAAAGTCCTAGCCTCAATAACCCAACTAGGTAGACTGTTCCACTCATCAACTACCCTATTTCCAAACCAATACTTTCCTATGTCCTTTCTAAATCTAAACTTATCTAATTTAAATCCATTACTGCGGGTTCTCTCTTGGAGAGACATCCTCAAGACCTTATTAATATCCCCTTTATTAATACCTATCTTCCACTTATACACTTCGATCAGGTCTCCCCTCATTCTTCGTCTAACAAGTGAATGTAACTTAAGAGTCTTCAATCTTTCTTCATAAGGAAGATTTCTGATGCTATGTATTAATTTAGTCATCCTACGCTGAATGTTTTCTAACGAATTTATGTCCATTTTGTAATACGGAGACCAGAACTGAGCTGCATAATCAAGGTGAGGCCTTACTAATGATGTATAAAGCTGCAGTATGACCTCTGGACTTCTGTTGCTTACACTTCTTGATATAAATCCCAGTAATCTATTTGCCTTATTACGTACGCTTAGGCATTGCTGTCTTGGTTTAAGGTTGCTGCTCACCATAACCCCCAAGTCCTTTTCGCAATCTGTATGGCTAAGTTCTACATCATTTAATTTATAAGTACTAGGGTTATGGGCACTCCCAAGCTTCAGAACCTTGCACTTATCTACATTGAACTGCATCTGCCACTTTTCTGACCAAGAATAGAGTTTGTTTAAATCCTCCTGAAGTTCCCTAACATCTACGTTTGAATCAATTATCCTACCTATCTTTGTGTCATCGGCGAATTTGCTCATATCACTAGTAATTCCCTCATCAAGATCATTGATATATATTATAAACAACAACGGGCCCAAGACTGATCCCTGTGGAACGCCACTTGTTACAGATCCCCACTCGGATTTAACCCCATTTATGGACACTCTCTGCTTCCTGTCAGTGAGCCATGACTCGATCCACGAGAGCACTTTTCCCCCAATGCCATGGGCTGCCACTTTCTTTAACAGTCTATGGTGCGGAACTCTATCAAAAGCCTTACTAAAATCTAAGTAAATAATATCAAATTCTTTATTGTGGTCAACAGCCTCAAAAGCTTTACTGAAGAAAGTTAATAAATTAGTTAGACAAGACCGGCCTCTTGTGAATCCATGCTGAGTATCATTAATCAAGCTATGCTTATCGAGATGGCTTCTTATAATCTCAGCTATAATTGACTCTAGTAATTTGCCTACAATTGAGGTCAGGCTTATTGGGCGGTAATTTGACGGTAACGACTTGTCCCCTGTTTTAAAAATAGGAGTTACATTAGCCATCTTCCACATATCAGACACTACACCTGTTTGAAGAGATAAATTAAAAATATTAGTTAATGGTTCACAGAGTTCCATTTTGCATTCCTTAAGAACCCTTGAAAAAACCTCATCAGGACCCGGCGACTTATTTTGCTTCAGTCTGTCTATCTGCCTCACAACCATCTCACTAGTGACTGTGATGTTACATAATTTATCTTCTTCTAGCCCACTGTAAAAATTAATAACTGGAATATTGTTAGTGTCTTCCTGTGTAAAAACTGAGAGAAAATAATTATTTAAAATCAAGCACATTTCATTCTCATTGTCAGTAAGGTGCCCATAGTTATTTTTAAGGGGACCTATCTTATCTCTAACTTTTGTTCTATAGACCTGGAAAAAACTTTTTGGGTTAGTTTTAGAATCCCTAGCAACTTTAATTTCATAGTCCCTTTTAGCTTTTCTTATCCCCTTTTTAATGTCCCTCTTAATGTCAATATACTGATTCATAAGATGACCCTCACCTCTTTTGATACGCCTATAAATTCCTTTCTTATGCCCTAGTAGATATTTGAGCCTATTATTCATCCATTTTGGGTCATTTCTATTTGATCTAATTTCTTTATATGGGATAAACGCTCTTTGAGCAGCATGTATAGTGTTCAGAAAACTGTCATATTGATAGCTCTCTTCGTTACCCCAGTCAACAGATGATAAGTGTTCTTTAAGCCCATCGTAATCTGCTAAGCGAAAATCTGGGACTGTTACTGAGTTATCGCTACTATCGTACTTCCATTCAATGCTAAATGTAATTGATTTGTGGTCGCTAGCACCCAGTTCCTCTGAAATTTCTAAATTATTAACAAGGGATTCATTGTTTGCCATAACTAAGTCAAGCAGGTTATTTCCCCTTGTAGGTTCTGTCACAAACTGCTTCAAAAAACAATCCTGAAATACTTCTAAGAAGTCGTACGATTCTAAATTCCCAGTCAAGAAATTCCAATCAACATGACTAAAGTTAAAGTCTCCTAGAATTACTACATTATCGTGCCTTGTGGCCTTAACAATTTCCTCCCATAGTAGTTTCCCTTGGTCCCTATCTAAGTTAGGGGGACGGTATATCACTCCTAAAATCAGTTTTTCATGCCCCTCTGAAAATTCTATCCAAACAGACTCTGTATGTGTTACTTCAGACTTAATACCCGTTTTTATGCAACAGTTCAAGCGATCTCGGACGTACAATGCCACCCCACCCCCCCTCCCAATACTTCTATCTTCTTGGAACAATTTAAAACCCTGAATATGACATTCCGCAGGCATGTCCCGACTTTTTGAATTAAACCACGTCTCAGTTAAGGCAAATACATCAATGTTACCTACACTAGCAACTAATCTCAACTCGTCCATCTTATTCCTAGCACTACGGCAATTAGCATAATAAACATTGAAAGACTCTCCTTTCTCTTTACCCTTCCTGCTCATTTCTATTTTTCTACTAAACCTATTACCGTCTTTATCACCCAAGGTCCCTGGCTTTTCAATATCTATCTCGTTCTTATTATTACTAGTTCCCCTAGAACTCGTAATATTACTACACTGGGACTTCACTGTTTTCCTGCCAAAACCCATACCACTAACTATTCCTAGTTTAAAGTCCTAACTGCTCCCTCCACTGCAGTTGCCAGTGCTCCCACCCCACACCTAGATAAGTGAACCCCATCCCTAGCATACATGTCATTTCTGCCATAGAAGAGGTCCCAGTTGTCAATGAATGTTACCGCATTTTCCTTACAGTATTTGTCCAGCCAGCAATTGACACCAATTGCCCTGGACAACCATTCACTTCCAACTCCCCTCCTTGGCAAAATACCACATATGAGAGGGTTCCCACCCTTACTTCTAATTATTTCTATTGCTGACCTATACCTGCTAATCAGGTCCTCACTCCTACGTCTGCCAACATCGTTGCCTCCAGCACTGAGACAGATAATAGGATTGCTCCCATTACCTCTCATGATGTCATCCAGACGGCTAACAATATCCTCCATCCCAGCCCCAGGAAAGCAAACTCTCTGTCTCCTACTCCTGTCCTTCAAGCAGAACGCCCTATCCATATACCTAACTTGGCTATCCCCAACAACAACAATATTCTTACCTTCCTTAATGTCTTTCGTCGTGTCGTTCCCAGTAGTCAACTCACATTCGTCGGGTAGCACTGAGAATGTATTGGATGTTTCCACAACAGTTTCCACGGCAGTCTCTTTCTTCTTCATCGTTTCTACCTTTCCATTCGTCTTCTTGATCGTCAACTTCTTTCCCTGCTGTCCAGCCACTGACCAGTTTCCCTTCTTGACCTGAGGACTCAAAACAGGAGGACTACTACGAATCTTCTTGTTCTCCTCGGTCAATCGCCGAATTTCCAAATTCGCCAACCTCAATTCTTCCTTAAGCTGTTGGTAAAGTTGCTCGATGGAGGGCATCTTGCTTCAATTCTAGAGAGCGCGCAAACAGGTCTTCACAGAGCCAAGTACACGTCAACACTCTACAAGTACTAGAGTTTTCTTCACAGAAGTTAACCAGTCAAGTTAATTACCATAGAACTGATATAACAGTTAGAAATAAAAAAAATATTAAACTGGGATACCACTTCCAGAACCCTGCTTCTGTAGCTATGAATGTGTAACTACGTACACACACACACACACACACACACACACACACACACACACAGTGATGTAGTGGAGGCAGGATCCATACACAGCTTTAAGAAGATGTATGATAAAGCTCATGGAGCGGGGAGTGACCTAGTAGCAAACAGTGAAGAGGCGGGGCCAGGAGCTAAGACTTGACCCCTGCAACCACAATTACGCGAGTACGCACGCACGCACGCACGCAATAAAAGTGGCGGCAATAAGAGCTACAATGAAAATAAATTTTTAAAATATATGAGGAAATAATTGCAGAAAACTGCGCTCTCTCTCTCTCTCTCTCTCTCTCTCTCTCTCTCTCTCTCTCTCTCTCTCTCTCTCTCTCTCTCTCTCTCCCTGCTGAAGCATCGTAAGTAGCCCTGCAGCTTCCGGTCAGGTGAAGACACTGACCTTCCTGAAAATTTTCTCTTGCTGGAAGAAAACCATCTGCACTAAGGTTTTTGTTTTTGTTTTCATCGACCCAGACTTGTGGTACCTCTGTATGCCTGTCGTCGTTCATGTTCCTACAGGCACGACCTCTATATGCTTGTAGCGGTTCATGTTTCAACAAGCACGACCTCGATAAGCTTGTAGTGGTTCATGTTCTCACAAGCACGACCTCTGTAAGCTTGTAGTGGTTCATGTTCCCACAAGCACGACCTCTATAAGCTTGTAGCGGTTCACGTTCCTACAAGCACTACCTGTATAAATTTGTCGTGCCTCAGCTCCCCATAGGTACGACCTCTTGAGTTTTGCGGCCGTGCGACTTCCCACAGAAACGACCTCCGGACCCCTACAGTGACTTACCGCTAAGCTCTGTTTCTGTAAGTTGGTGGTGGTAGTACAACTTCCCAGTCACGACCTACGTAAGCATCTGACACAGCAAACCCTGAGAAGTAGTACAGACGTAAAAACGATGTCATCAGTCCATCACCTCTGAAGACATAGTTTTGAGGTGATCAGTCCCTCAGCCTGGAGAAGAGGCTTGCTCCAGACTATGAAGCAATCCTCTTCTCCAGGATGAAGGATTGATCACCTCAAAGCTACGTCTTCAAGGGTGACCTGGAGGGTACCTGGAGAGGATTTGAGTGTCAACGCCCCCGCGGCCCGGTCTGAGACCAGGCCTCGAGGTGGATCAGGGTCTGAACATCCAGGCTGTTACTGCTGGCCGCACGAAATCCGACGTAAGAACCACAGTCCGGCTGATCATGACTAAAAGTAAACCCTTTCTCTCTCTGTCTCTGTCTGTCTGTCTGTCTGTCTGTCTCTCTCTCTCTCTCTCTCTCTCTCTCTCTCTCTCTCTCTCTCTCTCTCTCTCTCTCTCTCTCTCTCTCTCTCTCTCTCTCTCTCTCCCCCCTCTCTCTCACACACACACACACACACTATCGAGCGTGTATAGACATATAATTTCCCTTATATATATATATATATATATATATATATATATATATATATATATATATATAAAGGGGGGGGAAGGCTACTTGAATAAAAAGTTAAAGTTGAGAATCTGAAATATTTTCTGTCGAGTGAGCATGTATCACGACTCAACATTTACATATGAAACAGAAATATTACTTTGTGGAATATGCATTAATTTTACTCCGGGTTTTCGATAGGTTTTGCTCGCGGGGAATTATCAATAATTAAAAAAAGAATATTAGTACTAAAATAAAATGGTAATTTTATTTTCTGGGTCCAAGTAAAAGTGAATGTTATAAAATAACTAATATTTATATTTCTCTGGGGATGTATAATAATAATAATAATAGTAATAATAATGATAATATTAGGTAAAAGGATTCAAGTGCAACTAATGTGATATTATATTGCGGCAACGTTTCTCTCCTGGAGAGCAAAACGTTGTCACAATAAAATATCGCATTAGTTACACTTGTGTCCTTTTACTTAATATATTTTTGGTAATTCTACCAACATTGGTTAAATAGAAATAATAGTAACAATAATAAAAATGATAATTGATAAATATAATAATTTATAATAACAATTGTGTCCAAATCTAATTTGCGGTTTCAGAAAACCATAAAAAGTACATTAATATTTTAATTACATTCCCTCAGTGTCGGTGTAATTGTTTTTGTTTCCGCTGTTCGTTTTGCTCTTGTAATTTTACGTTCTTTTTTTACTGTGGTTATATATATATATATATATATATACATGTACATATATATATATATATATATATATACATATGTATATATATATATATGTATATATGTATATATATATATATATATGTCGTGCCGAATATGTAAAACTGGTCAATTAGCAAGAACTCATTTAAAATTAAATCCTTTCCGAAATTTTCTCTTATACGTTTAAAGATATATTTTTTTCATTAATGTTAATGTAAAAAATTTTAATTTTGCTCCAAAAGAATCTTAGAAAACTTACATAACCTTATTATAACAAGAACAATTTATTTTAGCCTAACCCAACTAAATATATTTTAGATTTGTTTATAATAATTTAATACTAAACAAACACAGTGAAATATATTTTTTTCGTTAGGTTCAAAATAATTTCGGCGAAATTATTGCATACACAAATTTTCGCTTGTCCTATTTGGCAAGATGAGCGTTGCTATTTAAGCCAAGATAACAAGTTCTGCCTATTCGGCACGACATATATATACGTAAATATATATATATATATATATATATATATATATATATATATATATATATATATATATATATATATTATGCGCACGTATAATTTGTATCTTCTGTGTCGAGGAAGACCAAAAGGTGAAGTAGGACGGAAAAGTAATGGCTATGAATTATAAATAATCGTCAGTTAAGAGAATGTATTTGTTAATTTTGTACAAATCAATATTTGGATATCGGAGTCAACAATTACGATATCTGACTAATAATTTTTTGCCTCTCAACATTTTGACATTAACTTTATGGATAATATAATATTGAACTCCATGTATTGTTGTCTCAAATTATTATTATTATTATTATATATATATATATATATATATATATATATATATATATATATATATATATATATATATATATATATATATATATATATATTGCAATACATTTACCTATTTTCACTGTAATCTGGAAGCTTTTGTACACGTTAAATTAATGGGTTCACTTCAGAGCCCAGCCCTGTTTAGGGTACACTTCAACTGCCTAGGGTCCCACCCAGAACAATCAACACCCACAATTAAGTCCTTTCACTACTGATAGCTATTTTCCCAGTACCCTATTTATGTATCACTGCTGATAGTTATTTCCTGTGCTCTATAGATTTCTTTCACTGCTTGCCATTATTTTCCTGGTGTTATGTAGATGTTTCAATTTCCTGAAACTATTTTCTATATATTCTGTATATTTATTTGCTAGTATTTCAGTGCATGTAACTATTTTTCCCTTTGTTAAATGTATTTCACTGAAAGTAACTATTTTCCTCTCGTTTATGGATGTGATCATTAATCTCATTCCTTTCAACTCACTTGTGCCTTTTTTTGAAATTCTGTTGCAAACATTGTAAATTTTATTTCCCCAGCGAATGAAATAATTCAATGTATACATTTAAGTATTATGATTATTATTATTTTTAATATATATATATATATATATATATATATATATATATATATATATATATATATATATATATTGGGTAAATGAAAATGGGAAGCCTATAATTGAGCTATGTGTAGAAAGAGGTTTGGTAATAAGTAATACATATTTTATGAAAAAGAGGATAAATAAATATGCAAGGTATGATGTAGCACGTAATGAAAGTAGTTTGTTAGATTATGTATTGGTGGATGAAAGGTTGATGGGTAGGCGCCACGATGTGCACCTTTATAGAGGGGCACCTGATATATCGGATCATCATCTAGTTATAGCTACAGTTAGAGTAAGAGATAGATGGGATAAGAGGAAAATGGCAACAAGAAGTAAGAGGGAGGTGAAAATGTATAAACTAAGGGAGGAGGAAGTTCGGGTGAAATATAAGCAACTATTGGCAGAAAGGTGGGCTGGTGCAGGTATGAGTAGTGGGGGGGGTTGAAGAGGGTTGGAATAGTTTTAAAAATGCAGTATTAGAATGTGGGGCAGAAGTTTGTGGTTATAGGAGGGTGGGTGCAGGAGGAAAGAGTGATTGGCGGAATGATGAAGTAAAGGGTGTGATAAAAGAGAAAAAGGTAACTTATGAGAGGTATTTACAAAGCAGAAGTGTTATAAGAAGAGTAGAGTATATGGAGAGTAAAAGAAAGGTGGAGTGGTGAGAGAGTGCAAAACGAGAGCGGATGACATAGTGGGAGAGGTACTGTCAAGAAATTTTAACGAAAATAAGAAAAAAAATTGGAGTGAGTTAAACATGTTAAGAAAGCCTAGGGAACAAATATATTTGTCAGTTAAAAACAGAGTAGAGTAGTTAGTAGATGGGGAGATGGAAGTTTTGGGTAGATGGCGAGAATATTTTGAGGAACTTTTAAATGTCGACGAAGAAAGGGAGGCGGTAATTTCATACACTGGCCAGGGAGGTATACCATCTTTTAGGAGTGAAGAAGAGCAGGATGTAAGTGTGGGGGAGGTGCGTGAGGCATTACGTAGAATGAAAGGGGGTAAAGCAGCTAGAACTGACGGGATCATGACAGAAATGTTAAAAGCAGGGGGGCACATAGTGTTGGAGTGGTTGGCATTTTTGTTTAATAAATGTATGAAAGAGGGGAAGGTACCTAGGGATTGGCGGAGAGCGTGTATAGTCCCTTTATATAAAGGGAAGGGGGGCAAAAGAGATTGTAAAAATTATAGAGGAATAAGTTTACTGAGTATACCCGGAAAAGTGTACGGTAGGGTTATTATTGAAAGAATTAGAGGTAAGACAGAATGTAGAATTCGGATGAGCAAGGAGGTTTCAGAGTGGGTAGGGGATGTGTAGATCAAGTGTTTGCATTGAAGCATATATGTGAACAGTATTTAGATAAAGGTAGGGTAGTTTTTATTGCATTTATGGATTTAGAAAAGGCATATGATAGAGTGGATAGAGGAGCAATGTGGCAGATGTTGCAAGTATATGGAATAGGTGGTAAGTTACTAAATGCTGTAAAGAGCTTTTATGAGGATAGTGAGGCTCAGGTTAGGGTGTGTAGAAGAGAGGGAGAATACTTCCCGGTAAAAGTAGGTCTTAGACAGGGATGTGTAATGTCACCATGGTTGTTTAATATATTTATAGATGGGGTTGTAAAAGAAGTAAATGCTAGGGTGTTCGGGAGAGGGGTGGGATTAAATTATGGGGAATCAAATTCAAAATGGGAATTGACACAGTTACTTTTTGCTGATGATACTGTGCTTATGGGAGATTCTAAAGAAAAATTTCAAAGGTTAGTGGATGAGTTTGAGAATGTGTGTAAAGGTAGAAAGTTGAAAGTGAAAATAGAAAAGAGTAAGGATGAGAGTTTCAAATGATTTAGAAAAAGAAAAATTGGATATCAAATTGGGGAGGGGGAGTATGGAAGAAGTGAATGTTTTCAGATATTTGGGAGTTGACGTGTCAGCGGATGGATTTATGAAGGATGAGGTTAATTATAGAATTGCTGAAGGAAAAAAGGTGAGTGGTGCGTTGAGGTATATGTGGAGGCAAAAAATGTTATCTATGGAGGCAAAGCAGGGAATGTATGAAAGTATAGTAGTACCAACACTCTTTTTATGGGTGTGAAGCTTGGGTTGTAAATGCTGCAGCCAGGAGGCGGTTGGAGACATTGGAGATGTCCTGTCTAAGGGCAATGTGTGGTGTAAATATTATGCAGAAAATTCGGAGTGTGGAAATTAGGAGGTGTGGAGTTAATAAAAGTATTAGTCAGACGGCTGATGAGGGTTTGTTGAAGTGGTTTGGTCATTTAGAGAGAATGGATCAAAGTAGAATGACATGGAGAGCGTATAAATCTGTAGGGGAAGGAAGGGGGGGGTAGGAGTCGTCCTCGAAAAGGTTGGAGGGAGGGGTAAGGGAGGTTTTGTATGCGAGGGGGTTTGGACTTCCAGCAAGCGTGCATGAGCGTGTTAGATAGGGGTGAATGGAGACATGGTATTTGGGACCTGACGAGCTGTTGGAGTGTAAGCAGGGTAATATTTAGTGAAGAGATTCAGGGAAACCGGTTATTTTATATAACCGGACTTGAGTCCTGGAAATGGGAAGTACAATGCCTGCACTCTAAAGGAGGGTTTTTGGATATTGGCAGTTTGGAGGGATATGTTGTGTATTTTTATACGTATATACTTCTAAACTGTTGTATTCTGGGCACCTCTGCAAAAACAGTGATTATGTGTGAGTGAGGTGAAAGTGTTGAAAGATGAAGGTATTTTCTTTTTGGGGATTTTATTTCTTTTTGGGTCACCCTGCCTCGGTGGGAGACGGCCGACTTGTTGAAAAAAAAATATATGCATGTGTGTATATATATATATATATATATATATATATATATATATATATATATATATATATATATATATATATATATATATATATATATGTATATATTATATATATATAGATATATATAGATATATATAGATATATATATATATATATATATATATATATATATATATATATATACTAGTACACCTAACGGACTAGAATGAAATTAGCCTATAGTCATCCACACCATCGTGTGTCCTTGGGTAGTGAGTACAACATCCAGTTCCGCTGGATGCGCTACTCTTAAGGATCGTATGGTCCAGTGGATTAGGGTGTCATGTGTTTTCGCCCACCATGAGGGAGGCCAAAGCAGCATGAGTTCGAGTCCTTGGCTAGTGCAGTGTTGTTACTGATCAATACCACTCGTTCGTGGTTACAATAATATATATATATATATATATATATATATATATATATATAAATGTATGAAAGAGGGGAAGGTACCTAGGGATTGGCAGAGAGCATGTATAGTCCCTTTATATAAAGGGAAAGGGGACAAAAGAGACTGTAAAAATTATAGAGGAATAAGCTTACTGAGTATACCAGGAAAAGTGTACGGTAGGGTTATAATTGAAAGAATTAGAGGTAAGACAGAATGTAGGATTGCGGATGAGCAAGGAGGTTTTAGAGTGGGTAGGGGATGTGTAGATCAGGTGTTTACATTGAAGCATATATGTGAACAGTATTTAGATAAAGATAGGGAAGTTTTTATTGCATTTATGGATTTAGAAAAGGCATATGATAGAGTGGATAGAGGAGCAATGTGGCAGATGTTGCAAGTATATGGAATAGGTGGTAAGTTATTAAATGCTGTAAAGAGTTTTTATGAGGATAGTGAGGCTCAGGTTAGGGTGTGTAGAAGAGAGGGAGACTACTTCCCGGTAAAAGTAGGTCTTAGACAGGGATGTGTAATGTCACCATGGTTGTTTAATATATTTATAGATGGGGTTGTAAAGGAAGTAAATGCTAAGGTGTTTGGGAGAGGGGTGGGATTAAATTATGGGGAATCAAATTCAAAATGGGAATTGACACAGTTACTTTTTGCTGATGATACTGTGCTTATGGGAGATTCTAAAGAAAAATTGCAAAGGTTAGTGGATGAGTTTGGGAATGTGTGTAAAGGTAGAAAGTTGAAAGTGAACATAGAAAAGAGTAAGGTGATGAGGGTGTCAAATGATTTAGATAAAGAAAAATTGGATATCAAATTGGGGAGGAGGAGTATGGAAGAAGTGAATGTTTTCAGATACTTGGGAGTTGACGTGTCGGCGGATGGATTTATGAAGGATGAGGTTAATCATAGAATTGATGAGGGAAAAAAGGTGAGTGGTGCGTTGAGGTATATGTGGAGTCAAAAAACGTTATCTATGGAGGCAAAGAAGGGAATGTATGAAAGTATAGTAGTACCAACACTCTTATATGGGTGTGAAGCTTGGGTGGTAAATGCAGCAGCGAGGAGACGGTTGGAGGCAGCGGAGATGTCCTGTTTAAGGGCAATGTGTGGTGTAAATATTATGCAGAAAATTCGGAGTGTGGAAATTAGGAGAAGGTGTGGAGTTAATAAAAGTATTAGTCAGAGGGCAGAAGAGGGGTTGTTGAGGTGGTTTGGTCATTTAGAGAGAATGGATCACAGTAGAATGACATGGAAAGCATATAAATCTATAGGGGAAGGAAGGCGGGGTAGGGGTCGTCCTCGAAAGGGTTGGAGAGAGGGGGTAAAGGAGGTTTTGTGGGTAAGGGGCTTGGACTTCCAGCAAGCGTGCGTGAGCGTGTTAGATAGGAGTGAATGGAGACGAATGGTACTTGGGACCTGACGATCTGTTGGAGTGTGAGCAGGGTAATATTTAGTGAAGGGATTCAGGGAAACCGGTTATTTTCATATAGTCGGACTTGAGTCCTGGAAATGGGAAGTACAATGCCTGCACTTTAAAGGAGGGGTTTGGGATATTGGCAGTTTGGAGGGATATGTTGTGTATCTTTATATGTTTATGCTTCTAGACTGTTGTATTCTGAGCACCTCTGCAAAAGCAGTGATGGTGTGCGAGTGTGGTGAAAGTGTTGAATGGTGATGAAAGTGTTTTCTTTTTGGGGATTTTCTTTCTTTTTTGGGTCACCCTGCCTCGGTGGGAGACGGCCGACTTGTTGAAAAAAAAAAAAAAAATATATATATATATATATATATATATATATATATATATATATATATATGTAATGTCGTGCCGAATATGTAAAACTGGTCAATTAGCAAGAACTCGTTTAAAATTAAGTCCTTTCTGAAAATGTCTCTTACATTTAAAAATTTATTTTTTTCATTAATGTTAATGTAAAAATTTTTAATTTTGCACCAAAAGAATCTTAGAAAACTTACCTAACCTTATTATAACAAGAACAATTTATTTTAGCCTAACCCAGCTAAATATATTTTAGATTTGTTTACAATAATTTTATACTAAACAAACACAGTGAAATATATTTTTCTCGTTAGGTTCAGAATGATTTTGGCAAAATTATTGCATACACAAATTTTCGCTTGTCCTATATGGCAAGATGGGCGTTGCTATTTAAGCCAAGATCGCAAGTTCTGCCTATTCGGCACGACATTATATGTATATATATATTTTTGTTTTTTTCAACAAACCGGCCGTATCCCACCAAGGCAGGGTGGCCCAAAAAGAAAAACGAAAGTTTCTCTTTTTAAATTTAGTAATTTATACAGGAGAAAGGGTTACTAGCCCCTTGCTCCTGGCATTTTAGTCGCCTCTTACAACACGCATAGCTTACGGAGGAAGAATTCTGTTCCACTTCCCCATGGAGATAAGAGGAGATAAACAAGAACAAGAACTAGTAAGAAAATAGAAGAAATCCCTGTGGGGTGTATATATATATATATATATATATATATATATATATATATATATATATATGCTTGTACATATATGTGTAGTGTGACCTAAGTGTGAGTAGAAGTAGCAAGACGTACCTGAAACCTTTCATGTTTATGAGACAGAAAAATAGACACCAGCAATACTGCCATCATGTAAAATAATCACAGACTTTCGTTTTACACTCGCTTGGCAGGACGGTAGTACCTCCCTGGGTGGTTGCTGTCTACCAACCTACTACCTACACAGTAGGCTTATTCAGTCAAATCCTACACATGCTGCCTCTGTATTTCACTAAGGAAGCTGTGGTCAAAACATTTCAACAATAAGGATACCCAGCCGTTTCAGTTGTCAGTATCCTTGACTTGTCTGGGACGGATCGAAAAGTTCCCATGTCTTAAAGGGGGTGAACCGGTAAGCCAGCGGATATCCTCGGTCAAATGACCCAAAGCTCCAGTAACTGGTCATCATATGACTAAGAACAGCGTCATGAAACACTTCGTCTTGTTGCCTGACACAACTTAGATAACCTAACTCCATATGCGGTTCCTCACTTTAGAGCGGATTTTTGGTGACCATGTTCCAGCAACCGTATTGTGTTACTGTGATATTCTATTCCTTCTTCGACTTCAAATTTTAAACATCCGCAGCATGAGATTTTTCTCGCTACTGCATTTGAGTTTTTATTATATCAACACTCTTCTCCAGTGCTTTAAAAATGTTATCACATAGTGTGTTATGTTGAGGCAGCCTGTTATCACATAGTGTGTTATGTTGAGGCAACCTGTTATCACAGTGTGTTATGTTGAGGCAACCTGTTATCACATAGTGTGTTATGTTGAGGCAGCCTGTTATCACATAGTGTGTTATGTTGAGGCAACCTGTTATCACATAGTGTGTTATGTTGAGGCAGCCTGTTATCACATAGTGTGTTATGTTGAGGCAACCTGTTATCACATAGTGTGTTATGTTGAGGCAACCTGTTATCAAATAGTCCGTTGTGTTGAGGCAACCTGTTATCACAATTTGTTGTGCTCTGGCAACCTGTTATCGCAGTGTTGTGCTCTGGCAACCTTTTGTCACAGTGTTGTGCTCTGGCAACCTGTTATCACAGTGTTGTGTTCTGGCAATCTGTTATCACAGTGTTTTGCTCTGGCAACCTGTCATCAGAGTGTTCTGCTCTGGCAGTCTGTTATCAGAGTGTTCTGCTCTGGCAGTCTGTTATCAGAGTGTTCTGCTCTGGCAGTCTGTTATCAGAGTGTTCTGCTCTGGCAGTCTGTTATCAGAGTGTTCTGCTCTGGCAGTCTGTTATCAGTGTTGTGCTCTGGCAACCTGTTAACACAGTGTTGTGCTCTGGCAACCTGTTGTCACAGTGTTGTGCTCTGGCAACCTGTTATCGCAGTGTTGTGTTCTGGCAACCTGTTACCACAGTGTTGTGTTCTGGCAACCTGTTGTCACAGTGTTGTGCTCTGGCAACCTGTTATCACAGTGTTGTGTTCTGGCAACCTGTTGTCACAGTGTTGTGCTCTGGCAACCTGTTGTCACAGTGTTGTGTTCTGGCAACCTGTTGTCACAGTGTTGTGTTCTGGCAACCTGTTATCACAGTGTTGTGTTCTGGCAACCTGTTGTCACAGTGTTGTTCTTTGGCAACCTGTTACCACAGTGTTGTGTTCTGGCAACCTGTTACCACAGTGTTGTGTTCTGGCAACCTGTTATCACAGTGTTGTGCTCTGGCAACCTGTTGTCACGGTGTTGTGCTCTGGCAACCTGTTGTCACGGTGTTGTGTTCTGGCAACCTGTTATCACAGTGTTGTGCTCTGGCAACCTGTTATCACAGTGTTGTGCTCTGGCAACCTGTTACCACAGTGTTGTGTTCTGGCAACCTTTTATCACAGGATCCCTGAATTAAACCTGAATACCTTCTGTCTCCCCCTTCCCCACAGGCGCTGTATATTCCCTACGACTTAGCGATCTCCCGCTAAATATGCAAGCATTCTTTCCAATCGAGTAATTAAGATAAATTAGAAACAGTGTAATATTCTTTAGTGAGACGTATCAAATTTATTAACATAAAGAACATTTCAGTATACATAGGATATACTGACATGTATAAAGTCCCTTAAAGCCTATATTTATGCAGAGAATATCAGGGATAATAAATAACGCAATATAATTTATAATATATAAATATATTTGGGTGGCAGTTCATTTATTTCTTATTGAGAAAGTCCCTCCATTGTAATAATTAACCATTTAATAATCCCAGTGTCCACTTTATTCTTTTATTTGGAATTTTATCGGAGTAATGTTTTAAAAAAAGTAAATTGAATTTTCCAATTCGGATAAGTTGAATGATTCTATGGAAGTAGTTTAATACCTTTGGATATAGAGGATCTGGTGGATCACTAACCGGACTTTCTGAAAAGTGTTGTTTTGCTCTCACTTATTTTATTTGCTCATAGATTTTTTTTTTTACGATTTTTACAGCACCAGTTGTTAGGGAAAACCTTTGCTATTTATTTCTATCTTTATTTATTTATTTATTTATTTTGCAATTTCCACAGAGCGTTTTCTATTTTCTGTTTGTTGGTAAATATATCTGGTTGAGATAAAGGTATTTGCTAGCAAGGATAATCTGGTTTATCAGTACATTACTTTAAGCCCTGGGATGATTGTGTGTTTGTGTGTGTGTGTGTGTGTGTGTGTGTGTGTGTGTGTGTGTGTGTGTGTGTGTGTGTGTGTGTGTACTCACCTAATTGTGGTTGCAGGGGTCGAGAATCAACTCCTGGCCCCGCCTCTCCCTGCTCCATGAGCTTTATCATACCTCGTCTTAAAACTATGTATGGTTCCTGCCTCCACTACATCACTTCCCAGACTGTTCCACTTCCTGACAATTCTGTGACTGAAGAAATACTTCCTAACATCCCTTTGACTCATCTGAGTCTTCAACTTCAAATTGTAACCCCTTGTTTCTGTGTCCCATCTCTGGAACATCTCCTGTCTCTGTCCACCTTATCTATTCTTCGCAGTATTTTGTATGTCGTTATCATGTCTCCCCTGACCCTCCTGTCCTCTAGTGTCGTCAGGCAGACTTCCCTTAACATTTTTTCATAGGACATTCCCCTTAGCTCTGGAAG